>NW_020312141.1:0-73389 GCF_002999335.1 Cyclospora cayetanensis | reverse complement strand
TCCACTGTAGTGTGAATTCCATCATGAATCGAAATAAGATAACCATGCGACGTACGTAAAAGGGCACTGCATAGCGAGCGAAGTCGGATTGTGCAAGCAAAGCAACGCAGTTCTTGCTTTGCTTTGAACCACATCAGCGCAGCCTTCCCGTTCTAGATCTTCTCATGTTCTTCTTGCCTGCGAATGCATGAGCCTTCTTGGTTTTAACGGATGACGGCAAACTGTCCTTCATTTGTAGTTCTAGCTTCTAGATGTTTGGATCCTCTGCACTAATAAGTTTTAGGGACCTCGCGTCATGTCAGTATTGTTTAGCCTGCAAACAAATCCTCAGTCCATTCCTGTATTTGGTACATCTCATGGATTCTTTGTGCGAACGAAACCACTGCCTGACAATTCGCTTGTGTAAATCGCTTTGCTTTTGGCAACAGTAGCGGATGCATGGATATCAACACAAGATAAGGATTACACAATCTCAATAGAAGTCGGATATCCCTGGGCAAGAGCGTGTCCTTCGCACAATAGTAAACCGCCGAGGCCTTGCGAAAGCATGTAAGTGGCAGCTTCGTTGATGCCTTGGATGCACGACTCTCTGGGAAAATGGTTTTACAAGAGGCGCCAACGCCAGGGGACACCTACAGGACTAGCAGAGTCCCGAAAACGCTTTGCGAAGAAGAGGAGTGCGGGGGCGGCCGAGCAGCGTTATTGCCGGAAAATCACCTTTTTCTGTCCTCATAGGTCAGCAGGCTGCCCATCGATTTGCATGTCTAGTGATGACATGTTGTATCAAAATGCAAACGCATAGAACGTGTCGATCCCCTTTCGCGTGTGTGGAGATCAATCATTGAGTGCTAGCTTTTGCCAGGCTGAGCTCGGTTTCTTCAGACCAATCATGTGATCCTATACACAACAACTTCATGAAAAAAAATTGCATGTTTTGTCCTACCCCTGCCTGCTCCGCCACGGCCGAAGAGCCCGACACAGGAGCTTGTTCATACTTCCGCTCTATACTATGATGCCGTCCATAAAGACAGCCATCAACCCCCATTTGATCAATTAAAAGTCTCGATTTACTTGATTCTGGAATTCAGCTAGGGCAGGCTCAAGTCCACATGACATACAAGTATACTCAAGTTCGGCGGCGCTAATGTGGAAGACTGTTTTATCTCTGCATGAATGAGGATATGCAATAAGGTATCTATAAGGTCTGTCGAGACGACTGTTGGTTTGTGTAGCCTGTCATAGAGCTGAAATATATGAGTCATTAGAATTTCCTTCATTGTAATGTTATTGCCGTCGCACATGAATCACTGTTTGTCCTTTTTTGGGAGCCAAAGGCGCGTTATGTCCCAAGCCACTGTTCGCTTAGTCCAAGCATTGTCTGCTCAACAAGCACTTCGCCTGCTCGTGACTTCTTTTGCCACGAGAAAGAGGGCTTTTGATGAGGCGAAACATACCTGGGAGACGGGCCACTAATAAGCGAAATACGGTGCTCTTGACGACCAGCAGGTGGCCAGCCTGCTGGCAGCTCGTCATCATTCGGGACTCACATGAAAAAGTCTTGGTATCGCGCATTTTCGTTGTCCTTGTGCTTGAGATACTTACTTCTTTAATGCAGACCCCGTTCTCAAATTAGTAAGACGGGATGCACACAAGGAACCCTCTTCTCTTATACTCTGCTAAGCTGTCACCATAAAGACTCTGCTCATCATAGAGTGCTGAGGAAAGCGAAAGTTGTGTATTCCTAGCACGTCATTGCACGCGCTGCTATATATACTTTGCACAGCTGTGGTCGCATATGTACCTTCCACTGCTTCCCTCAAGGATTACGTTATGGTGCACGGGTCCAACAGAGCAGTAACAAACCATGATAATAGGGCTCAGTTTTTACCTAAAAGGCATTCATGTTGCTGCGTTTTGCTACTTTCATCCTGCAGCCAGTCAGCAAACCTGGGTCTTAAGAACTGCGCTAGGGGGTAACAGGCAGGCTGTACATCTGCACTCTCCTCAAAAAACAGGCCCTCCTCGAACCCACTGTAGAGCGGCATTAGCAATTATCGACTATTAATGTGAATTTGCAAAAGCGCAGAGTTAATCCGTGGTCTGTTCCTAGCTGCGAACCTATTTTTTGAATTCCCCTTGAGTCCGGCGCAGCTTGCGTATCTGTTTTTTATTTTCCATATGCGCCTTCTCTGTTCTTCACACAGCCTGCTTCCACCAGGCCGATCACTATTCTTCAAGGTCTTTTGCTTGTTGCATGCGCCTGCACTTCCTTATAAAAATGACTATATTTTTTACAATTGAAGCAAATGCGGTGCTCGTAGCCCCTCTTCTTCTGTCTAGAAGAGGGGGCTCTCCCTTACGTCCCTTCATGATACCCTCTTTATTCCGTTTTGCGTTCACTGTATACTGTAGACTAGGACTGGTTGGCACAGTTCCAAAATCCACTTGTTCTAAATCCTGGAGTGGCTCTCGCCTATCAGCCAGAGACCCAAGACGTGCTCATATTCACTGATTAGATTTCAAGTAGACAACCATTTATTGGATCTCCACTTATTGATTGATCAATCTCCGAGTTGCCGCTCAACATGAGACCAGCTGACCTGACAATTTGGTCAGACATGCTATAATCCACTGTTGCAGGAGCTTTTTCATCCACATTGCGGCTTTTGCGAACCAAAGTCTTGCACTTCTCGAGATACCACTCTGCTGCTCGACTCCCTTGCCTTAGGTTTATTCTGCCGAATCTCTCTGGTGAGCTGGTCTCGGCGTAAACCAGTGAGTCGGGGCTAGTATGCAGGTTTGGATTGTGATAATCCCTGTAGGCTAGCGACTTGCTCTGCATAAGTAAATCCGCCATTGAGGGGATTAGCCCTCCAATATGAATGCCTCACGGAGCAGATCTTTCTCTCTTCATCTGTGGGCAACATAATGATGTACATCACCTACCGGCCGATGACACCTTCGAGTACTTGCACATCCTTAAAGCCGGAATACTTTTCTGGTCGGCGTGATGGCATCGACGCATCCATAAGCATTCTCATTGGTTAAGAAATCATGCCCGTCTGGCATCTAGTGGCTTGATACGCTCACATCGCCTTTTTCAGTCGAATGTCTTGAATGCGATTCACCGTCGTTCTAGTCTGTCCCCAAAGATATTCACCATGAGAAGCGGAAGACGCTAGGTGCACCATCAAGCACTACGACAATTCATAGCTCGTTACACATTAAATCTGGAGCAACTACACGCACCGCTGCCTACATTTTGAATCAAGGTACCGGTTTTCTCTAGAACTAAATCATAGCGAGCCAATCAAATATTCAATCGTTGATCAGTTCCTACTTCAGCATCACTGGTGTAGTAGGATATGCTTAAGGGTAGATTAACTCGCTACGCACACTGGAATACTGACAGTTTCATTGCCTTACAATGTTTCGTGGAACGAATAACAGCTATGAGGTTTTTACCGAAACACCCAAACTACAAGTAACGCTCCACTCAGGGTTTGCATAGAGACGATTAGGCCCAAACCAGGTGCAAATAATGAAATGTTAACAAGCGCCGCTTCATAAGGCTGCATCCTCTCTCTACTTCCTCCCCAAAGAAGTCAAGTATTGTGGGAGGGGGACAGCGATCCACATACCTGTACTTTCAAGCACTCCCATCATTCTCAACTAGTCGCACATAGAGTCACGAGCGTATGCACACGTCATTGCGCCGTCTTATATCGAGACCACATTACTTTGCAATAAACGAGCTAGAGTAGAAAAAACGATCGGTCAATCCTCAACTAGATCCTTGATAAATGTAATAAGAGTGCTACAATCAAGGGTAGCGTAGCCCGTGACAGCCAATATTACTCTGTACAAACATGATGGACCAAGAGAAGTATGATATGAGCACTAAGTCGCTAATGCATGAGCAGAAGTACAATGTGCTTAATTGTAGGTTATATTGATACTGGGTGGGTATATATATTCATCCGTACGGTAATTTCTTCCCCTTCGCACGGTTCCTTTGTGGTGGACGCAGGAAAGAACACTTTTTGACAGAGCGTTCCAGGAGGGTTGGAATCATTATCGACGGGTGCGGTGGGGTGCTCTCCACCGTATGATGATTCTACCTTGAAGCGTAGAGCAGAGCAACTCCTCCCATAGCCACGCAATATAGAGGCCTTTTAAAACCATTTAGAAGGGTTCTTCAAGTGGTAAAACGTAGTCAGTTTTGAAAGGAACTGCGCAGTTTAATTGATACCCGACTTCAGTTTATGCTCTATGCCAAAAGCCATGCATCGCTTTACCCAGTGAAGTGCCTTCTGTCACTCCGTACATATCCCCCCAAAAGGCAATGATGAGCTTTAAAAAATTTCCAGATTTAAAATTTCTTTCTGCTTGCTCCTAATACTCCCAGGAATATCCACCAGCCATCAGCATGGCGTAATTGCTGCCCAAAGCCAGCGCCTCTTCGATCGCAATTACTTTCCATACAAAACATTATCGGCACTTCTCATTAATAGTGAATTTATGTTTGCGTGTCACATAGTGATTTCTTTCCTATTCGTGGATTTACTGCGTCTTTAGACTCGCATGTTTGCACAGCAGTGCAGCACCCAGCACAGGGACACACTCTCAACAACTAGCCGCCATACGATGGGCTGGGTTGGGCACGACGCCTCTCACTATGCGAATGTCCGTTTTTGCATATCCTACTACAATAATAAGAACATCATTTAAAGAATAGCTCTACACGTCTTCTAGGCAGTTCTTGGCGTATTAAGATCCACATAATTAGTCTTGAAGGCCACTAGAGGCAGAAAGAGGTATCACCGTTTTTTCCCCACAGTATTGAGAAGCGAAGCGAACAGTACAACTGCCTGCGATCCAGCAAATTCCAATGACGCAATCAGAAAGTTTTCTTCCGCGGTTTTTTCCCACAGTTTTTTTCTTGGTATTTTAAGGTACAGATGCAGCAGGACACCATGGATTCCCAGGGCCGCTGCACAGTGAACAAGGGAAAGATGTTTCTGCTTTGCTTAATTTGGAAAGCTACGAAATTGTACACATTCACAAAAAAATTCCTCCAACATGGATACTCGGCAAACATGCATACCTGATTTCGCTTCGATGATCTTTCTGGCTATTACAACGGTGGCGTCGATCTTCATGGTACTGCACTGCAGTCGAAGGCTTCAGCTGTAGCGGACTTCTGCGTCACATGGTAGCAGACTTAATGAATTGGACAGAAGTTTCTGCACGATGAGCCGCAGAGCTGACAGTGTGTGAAGGGATGTAGAGATGAGTGCAGGACATCATCGCAACTTTCCATGCACTGTAGTCTGTATGCGTTTATCAGAAGAGCGAACATGCGATTTAAGGCCAACCGGCATACGCAACGGCATTTGTTCTCATCCGTATCACATAGTCTATGACTATTCTTTTATATGGCACATTACCTATGCTATAAAATATTAGGCACTTCCGCTCACAAAGCCGTAATGCACAAGGCGTTAGAGATCCCTCGGTGACCCCCTATGTTAGGCATATGGAATCATAATCACAAGCTTAGAGGAACCTAGACTTTGGATAGCCTGAAGCGTGTTTTTTTGCGGAGGTCTTTTATGATGCGCACTTGCACATGAACTGCATATAAATAAATGGGATTTCAGCAGTTCTAGCTGGGTCGCATGCATTCGAAAAATGTCATATTTGCTTGAAAGGCTATACCTCCCAAGAATCGGGCTCCCTGCTAGTAAAATACGTGCATCTTTTTCTTTGAAGTGCATCACAGATATGCTTGTAGCGTTCGTAGTCGCGCTTGGAATGAGATAGGTGACCTGCCTCTGGTTTGCTGGTTGTCGAACTAATGGGGTGTGTCCTGAATGTCCCTTGCATCTTGACAAGGAGCAAGAATGCAAGAGCGTACTCTCAAACTCATCAAACTCGCCCATTGGTACAGAATATGACGGCCATGGCATCAAAGGCAGTATGGAATTCATAGCAATCGATGCACCGCATGCGGTATAAGGAGGCACACCCTCAAAGCCCCAGAAGTGCCCTGCAGTAGTATCCATTTAGATACGCTAGCAAAAGCCACTGGTGTAGCCAAAAGTAGCAAGCAGATCAATCTCTGCACAAGGAGTGTGCACTGCAAAGGGTTCCTTTGCGGTTCTAGGAAAATGCTTCATCAGCTGTAGCCATCAAATAAGGCCAGTTAGATCTATGGTTTGCACGGATTCGGTAAGCTACCTGCAGGAAAAAGTCGTCAATGACTGGGAATACCAGGGACCTCTCAGCTTGTGAAGGTAAAATACACTGTAAAACTGTAAAAACACTTAGGGCAGCTCATCCGCTTCTACTGAACGTTGGTCCTGCCTGAGCCCCTTTAAACAGGCAACCAGCAGAGATTGCCTGCAGCTTGCGCATTGGTATATCCGTACTGGAGATCCAGGGTTTCCAAAAAGCCTTCTTCGTTAATATGTAAGCAGCACATGCGCTGATGCAGGACAAGTAAAACAGAAGATTATTCAATCCCCATATGAATGCCTTCAACGTATTCGGTTGCATGAGTCAAAGGCTTTTTGCATTAGCGGGGCTTACTTTGCCGCCAATGAGTTAGATTGCAGTTGGTGAATTTATTTGTATGCACGCCGATGTGGCTATGCGATCTTTAGGTCTCACTACCCTATGCTCATGATAGGCACAAACGTGCGTCCCACACTGTTACGGTAATCAACACCGCGTGCATGGGACTTGCGTACAATGTGCCCCTTAGTGATTTTCCCGTGTGAAACAAAGCGTATTGTTAATGTGCTTTACATCATTTCAGACATTTAGGGACTTTTGTAGTTGTCCCGAATGCAGGGAATATCGCAGTATTGGCCTTTTTCGTACCTCTAGATGCGTCTGCTGTTATTTGTTCTGCAGTAATGCAGCCACTGGGGAAAAGCCGGAAAAGGATGTATTGGCCAGAGACCTTGTCAGAAATGCTGGTGAATCGGCGCTTATGTATTGGATAGAGGAGTGCTGAGGAATTATGCTGCCAGACACTAAAACCTAGGAGTGAGCGAATACGATACTGCGGGCACGAAACCGTTCTCACTTGCGTAAGGGTGAAAGTCATGCATATGGTACACTAGACCAAATTTGCTTCCCGATATGGCACACGATATTTGCAATGATTCATTTTTAGGCAGGGCCGCAACTCTATTGGTTCTTCCATAACTTTTGAATACGGGTAAATCGCCAGCAGTATCGGAGTATTCCAAGTTGCTGAGGCCAAACACCGCGTGTCGGAGAGATCTACCTTTTCGCAAAAGATTGCTAGCTTACGAAAACATGTGCTTTATCAATTAATTTCAAAGTTATTTTTGGTGCGTTGCTCACCGGCGTGCAGTTATTGATCCAGAACTTAGTCAGAGGCGCGAATGAAATGTTGGCGAAGACAAAGAGGACATTTGTTACTCGCCCGTGCAATTATCTTCTTTTCAAAGCACTTTGCTATATACTTCATTCAAATAGTGTATTTAAACGTATAGTGATAAGTGTTCAAGTGTATATGTGCGGAGTTACAGATTGCCAGAGCAATGTGTACGCTAAAGTGTTGCACTGAGAAATCTTGTAGCTCCTACTTGCATATACTCAGCCGCTCAAATTCAAAGCCGGCCTCCTGACTAGTATGTACGCAAGGCTCATACACCTAATGCGTCTATTCCAAGTGCATAGCAGCATTTCGGTAACTCCAGCGAACAGTGGGCATGATGAACCTTTTCGGCAATTCGCATTAGTACTCGCACCCAACATAGTATACCCGAATCTCCTCTCTTTTAAACTTGCTAGTCCTTTACCTGAAGTTTTCAATGAGGGCGCACTCTTACCAGAAAACGTGTCGAAGTGAGATAGGTTCAATCTGCATTGTACAGCCACGCCATGAACGACGACCTGATGTTGGCCAGAAACTCATGAATCTGCGCGGTTTCGTGGAATGCCAGGGCCAACGCACAGTAGGGGAGTGGGTGCCTTACTGCGGCTGTGCAAGAGGTGAAACAAGCATTTTGTCTTTACTCCAGAAAATACATACATGCCCGCAGTGGCCTCTGGAAATTTGGTATGCATGACAATGCGCTTTAGTACGACAGACGGCTGCTTTTATTGCAGATCACAGCAAGATATGCATGTCGGATTTTCGAGGAGCTGGGAGAGTGTTAGATGCACCATGGTACGCGGCGCGACGCAGACACTGACAGACGTGGGGTACTGTAGCGCGTGCGGTGGTATTGGATGGTGTGTGTGCGATGCAGATTACGGCAGAGACAGGAGACAACGCTAGCGGCTAAGCATTGATAGCGCGATGGGAAGAAATGCGCCGTTTTCTTTTGGTGTTGGCGCTATTGATTAAATACATAGTGGGGTTTATTTGGGGCAGGAAGTGGGTGTAGACAATCGCAACGGGTGGAATATGGATAAATGGATATGTGGGGGCAGGAGGAAGTATGAGGGTGCCCGCACTAGGGCATAGGTGGAATGAGGTGGTTGCGTGGATGGCAGCAGGGCGGGAGTGAGGATTGCGCAGGTGATTGGTTATAGGGGTGTTGCTTTTTGAGTGGGCATGAGGAGGCTTGGGGGGTGGGTGGCTTGTTGAATGTTTTGTGTATCCGGAACAGGTGGTGATTGTGCATGCACATTCGGCCAGCAGCAGGGCTAGCAAGTGGAGCACTTTGTGTGGCGTGCAGTTGTTTGAAGTATTGATTGGAGTGTTGCAGGCTCGTTGGCTTTGGCCCGGCGAAAGGTTAGTGTGGCTGTGAAGGACGCGCGTGTTCAGGGTGGCAGGATGGTGCTTTGGCAGGCAGTGTTTGCTGCTGGATGCAGCTGGTTGAGACATTGGAGGGGAGTAGGTGTTGAATGGGGCAGTAATTACGGTATAGGACTTAGGAATACAGATAGCACAAGCTGCGGAGCAGTTGGGCGTGGAGTGTGGTTTGCGTTCCTTGCGTAATGCTTGGTTGCTGCATTGAAGGTCGTGACTGCACTACCCTGTGCGTACGAACTTCGTGTACGCTAAGAAGTGATGGAGATGGAAGAGATTTTAAATTTAATTGAATGGTTAGTCCTTCGCGGAGTGCTCTTTCCTACGGCGTTGAACAGCTAAGTAGCTACAATGTTTTTTTCCACAAAAAGATCTCAACTCTCTGATGCTCCTGTATAAGTACACTGTGATAGATGATGAGTGACAGCAGGATGTGCGTGTCTAATACGCGTGCTCGGTCGGATGCTGCTATATGCGCTACATACAATTGTCTGTAAACTCGCGAAATTATGGTGGCCGTCACGAGTTGCTTTAAAGATATATATATATAGGGGAAATATGTGTCAGGGGATGCACCACAAAGCACGCGTGAACAGAGCGCCGTACTGAAACCAAGATACGCTCTTAAACGGTGTTGAGACTGTATGACACTGTCAAGAAAATCGTAGCAAACCGCTAAGAACACCTGTATGGCTGCAGCTCCCGTTTTATTGTGCCCTTTGCTGATGCAGTTTTGGCACCGCGTGTTTCATGCATGATGAACTGATATAATCATTGTTCCACACTATGGGCACCTCCAGCATAGCGTTTACTCCACACGAAATTTATCGTTTCGCAGTAGAGTAGTAAATGCAGATACCAGTTTTTTCGTGCGAAATAACGCTGCAGTGCGCTTCTATAGAAAGTAATGGGTTGACCAGCTGGTAGGTTTGTATTAAAAGCATATAGCAATAGAGGATGGAGTTCGTAAGAGCTTTGTAATGTACTTTTCAGGATGATCATAAGTCCCGATATTTCCACTGAAGAGTTTACAACAAAAACGAATACGAAATTAAGAGGATGTGCCTTACCTGAAACGCGTGAAGTTATGAAAAACCGAATGTTTGCGTATAACAGGCATCCTTCTCGCGGAAACAGGTCGAAGCCTGGAGTCTAGCCTCCTCCGCCCTGCTAAACGCCGCTACTCTACTGCGTTACTTTGCTGACCGGCTATTTATCTGCACTAAGGCAGCGTACCCCATAGGTGTTGTGTGTATAATCTTCTGGCGTGTATGTTAGCCTCAAGGTCATAACTGAATAACAGCGAACGAGTTCGAATGACTCTTTAATCGTCAGCATTTGTCTGTCAAACTTTAAGATATTGCGCCGTCTTATAGGACACAGAATCACTCCACCATCAGGCACACAGCGGAGGGCGAAAGGCTACTGGAGGACAGCTGCGGGCAGCGTAGACGTCCTCCCCGCGGGCGCTGCCGGATGAGCGGGAGAAATATCCAATCATAATTCAGGATCAGTGAAAGCGCACGCCATCTAAAGCGCATATCTGGTCTAAAATAAGGTAGTGCGATCGACGGCTAGTGCACCGGGATGCAATCACAGAGTATGGGAGTAAGGGCACTTCAGGAGGTAAAATATCTGGTCTCCTTGTATGGTATTCGTGAATATATATATCTGCACTACAGATGGGTTTTTGAACTTTTTCACTCGATCAACAGACAAAGAACGCATGCCTCTGTGAACAGAAGCGGAGATAGCTGCGGAGACCACACCGTGGAAACTTCTTTTACTTCTGCAGAATTAATCTGTCTGCATCCTCCCAAATATTGGCTAGGTTTTAAACGATTATTTTGCGATGTTCGTATAGCGTACTCTCTACTTTCAGCTAAGTTGGATGCATTGGATAGCGAGCATTGACAATTAATGTGAGCGCTTGTGAGCGGTGCTACCTTAGTTTTCTCGATGAGGATTTGCCCTATAATCCCTGCGTTCTCCTGTACAATGTGTCATTCAAAAATGAGAAGTCTAAGATTTTTGAAGGAGCCACATCACATTTAGTTCCTCAATTAATACTGCGTTAGCACAAACGGAACCTGACCACGTGTTCATCAGATGGCAGCACGAACGCCGGGCATCCTGGATAGGCGTCGTTCCTCAAATGATGTTACAGCCGGCGCTTTGCTCCCTTATTTCGCCACGTGCATGTAGCTATCCATGGTGCCCTGGATTGTATGAAGTACACATTATTCTGTCATGGTTCGATGCATTCACTGCATAGTTTGCGCGCTTTGTAAAAGGGTTCTGGCGGGGCGGTTCTCAAGCTTGATAATTTGACTCGTTTTGTGTAGCACTTTTATTAACTCCAAAGGATCTGTTAATACATACATGCTACTGTTTCGCCTCCACCAACGATTGTACTGTTAATCCCGACACTCACCAAACATTTTGGTGGCAATCTAGCTGAGTGTTTTTCCTTTAGAGAGGATGGAAATCGTGCTAGATTTCACTATATACTGAGCATACAAACGCTTTACCGATGTGCAGCATGACGCCATACCTTCAACGCCTTAGGACTACATCTGACATATCTGGTGTCCCTATGTACCGGACGGTTTGAAGATGATTTAGTTGAATTTTGTGGCATTAGTTCATCTAAAATCCACTGGCCACGGCAGTGGGGGAACTCACACGGTGATCAGCTTTTAGTATATAGATACTGAAGTGCAGTCACTTAGCGTTCGGTTATTAATAATACCAAGTAAGTCCAGAAAGTATAGCAATAGCAACAAGATGTCTCCGCCTAAGTGACCGGCCCGAACAGTGGCCTCCGTATGTCATACAAATTTAGTTGTGTGCAATAGACCAGTCAGCAAGAGCAAGGCGTATCGAAGAGGTGGGGTAAAGCACGTTCTTAAAGTGGACAATGCAGGCAGTGTGTTTTGGACTTTGCATTCACTTTGTCAGCATTGATCCAGTGTGCTCACAGGTCAATGTACCCATATGTAAATATGCCACTGAGAGACTTAGAGTGCTGGCATGACGCATGCATAACGCTCAATCTAGATGCTTGTACGCGGGTGGTACAAATGTATACTGACGTAGCATTTTGTCGCAGGCTACGTACAAAAGCATCATTGATGCTACAACGGGAATAAGGCAGTGTAGAGACAGGTCGATGCAAATGTGTGCGGCACCTGTGTATCTGGAATCGACGAACACTCGATCCTACACGATTGGGAAACTCCTTTACGTCGGAGTTGATACCAACTGATCTAAAACGCGATTATTCTCCAAATCATATACAACATGCTCATGTTTGTGCTTCGCTTCTCTAAATGGCATATTTCCACGTAGCGCTTAGCAATACTGGTACCTGTCTACTATCTTCTCCTTCACGCCAATGGCTCCTTGCACTCGCACGGGCAATGCTGCCATATACACATCAGCTCAAGTACAATCCTTTAGCATTCAGAGCTCGAATACGGCGTTGCTCCGACAGCAGTAGCTCGTCTTACAAACGTGCTAGTGCATTACAAAAAGCACATGAATAGGAAAGCCTTCAATACCCAAGGTAACACATTCATTTGTTTCTCTTTTCGCTAGCTAGTTCGCTGGCCACCAATGGATAATTCATAAACGACGATGCCTGTACAGAGTATTTGCGTACAGACACTCTCTTCAGGCGTATTCGGTGCTGATAAGGGTACATCCGAATACGGCCATCATTAGTGCTGATGCACTGCACCTTGTGATAGAGTCAGCAAAGGCGGATATATTAGCGTGCAGTAAGACCTTGAAACAGCGAAACCTTTACGGGAATATCAGAGGCGGAAGTTACTTCAAGGTCATCAGGATAGTGTATGTCACCCTGCGCGCTAGATGGCTTGGAGTTTATGCAGTAGAGCTCACAATAGAGGGTGGCTTGTATTGGCAGGTAGTGGCGCTCAGGTCTACAGAACCGCCGCGAGAAATAACAGAAGGAGCTGTGAGTGGTTTTCAATACCGCCTGATCGAAGGCAGTGGGTAGCTAGCCTGTGGGCAATACTCGACTGTGCACCTGTGGCTTCGCAGTTAGTGCACACGTATTTTAGGTCAGTTAGATTTTCTGGGTTACTTTAACTTGTAGAGGACGCTTGTTGAAAAGTTTGAATCAGTGAGTCTCACGCGGCATCTACGTACAGTGTTTTCACCAGACGCGCCAGCGATCAGGGTCATTTTGTGTGCTGTTCCACCATCCAGGAGTGCGAGCACGATGCATCGCTTAGGCATTGGCATCGCCAAACACACATCGGACGGCCGTACCATCGAAAGACAAGCAAGGTATAGGATAGTAACATATTTTTCAGTATGCTCATATCTAGTATACCACTGCGCCGACTTGTGCTGTGGCGCAAAGTTCTCTGGTGGGTATAGGGGTTTTACATTATTTGTTTCAATATACCAATTGATAAGTGTGCGTTAAGAGTAACAGCTACATGCTATAACGGATGAGAGAATGTACACTTTAGTGCATGCGTTCACTTACTCTGGGGGACTCGTGTAGTTCATGATGAAAATTTGGAGTACTTTCACAGTTGCTTGCTGCTGTGAAGTGAACTTTCAAGAGATGGATCTTACTAATATATGCCCGTCATAATTATCATCCATATATATGCTAGCGAGTAAGCGCCCCTGAATGTGGCCGGCGGACGGTATTAATGCGCAACAGCTGGACACTTAGTGAACGTAACACCGGAAACGCCAGTGGTGTGACGTCGTGGAGTTTAGTTCGCACATTGATTGCGTGGAGAAGTCCAGTGAAGTGCATGTCACAGCTATACGTTTGGCCCGTCCTGAATGGACTTGGTGTTTATTGCTCATTAGCGTCCCCAGCGAGGACTAATGCCTCAATTGACGAATTGTTCCATACCGCCGTGCATCAAGTGACGACGTGACGGAAGAGACTGGAATGGAAAGATATTAACGCATGTCCGAAAAACAGTTGCTCTCTGCTGAAGCGAAATGGGCTCTGGATTATTGACTAGTGGCTCCAACGAGTAAAAGAAGCCTATTCCTGGTTGCATGATTAACGTACACTACCACCTTCGGGTATTTCTCCCTGTTCACGACTATCTAAATACATAACACGATTAATGGTTTTGTTTGGGGTTGCAAACAATACAATATCTTTCTGTGTAGATGATTTCTGCCTATGAGGACACGCGCGAGTAAGGTGGTGTTGATAACAGCAGGTGTACATTTGGACATGCTTTTACATTATCTGACATGTCAGCGTTTCCTCATTTTTAAACCCCATGCACGCTTGGAAAAACCTATTTCTTGTGATCATTTAGTTGTTTTGGGTACATCATGAACAGCATGAAATAGGGTAGAGTGTAGAGATGCAGATGTGCTTTAAAAAATATTCAAGTCGGGTAAGAATCGCCTTTCCGAAAGACACCTGGCAGCAATACCCTCGAATTGAGTACACTCTTTGCAAGGTAGTTGCTATGATTGAATAATCAGAGAATGCAGTGGGTGCACAATGGTAGCAATGGTAAGCTTGAATTCGGAATAGTACATGTATCTGCCAGTAACATCAAGTGCCACAATTCCGCTTTGGCAAAAGTAAAACGTTGCACTAGCATTTTTGCACAGCGAAAAGAATTATGCTGAAAGCTGTAGAATGGAGAAGTGCAGTTGCAGTCTTTAACACACCATTCAGATTGATTCCATGCATGGCTGTATTTGACTTATCGTAGATAAAGTCAATCTTTGCACACATGGAAATCTTTCAAGGTGCTATGTTTAATGCACCAAAATGCGCAATATCTCAAGTTAACTTCAACTGCCTGTTAGCTTCCTCTGTGGTAGGGATTCTAACACGGTGGGATACCTGCTCTGCTCTATACCTTATTCCGTGCGCTTAATGAATGGAACTACAGAGATGAGAGGAACCGCTGCTGACGGCCTGGGCAAATTTCCTTATTGTTTTTGCTTCTGTACGGAGGTACAAAGAACCGCGTTGCTTTAGTTGTTCGCGCACATTTGGCTTGCCAATGCTACATCAAACGAACAGGTGCTTGCATGGGGAATGCCTGAATACGGATTGCTAAAACGATAAGGCTGGCTTGGCTACCAGGGCCAAAAAGAAACAGTAATGTTGTCGAGTACAACTGACTGTGCATTGATAATCCAGCTGTTCATTGGCTCAGTACGTGCAGCCGGACAGCTCTCGAGTTTTACCCAGCGATTGTTAAAGCTCCGTTGATAGGATCTGTGTTTGATAACCGGTGTTAGGACATGAATTATGGGCATGACATCCATGAGTGTGGTGAATGCAGGTGCACTGTACATTCTTCTTGATAGTATTGACTTACCGCAAGTACTTACCGTGAACGCGTCTTTTGGCGCTGATAAGTTGTTGCTCTACAACCTTGGGATAAAATGTGTTTAGCATTTTACAAAACAGCTCAATGGCTAGATATCACTCTGCCAGTTGTAAAAGTTCTTAGGACTGACAAGTACAGCTGTGACTGCTGGGGACTACTGTCACGAAAAAGCAAATGTACGTGCTCATGGCTGTAAGGTTGCGTGGCAGCAGACGCTCCTTCTTATAGCTTTCGACCATCAACCTGGTAGTTTTCACCTAAAGTGCTTGGATTAGACCTAAGTATCTCATTCTGTACCTTCAGATATCATATACCCAGATTCAGTATTCTATGACAGTTGAATATTTCCAAGTGCCATTTTGGCTCATGGGGGCAAGGGTACCTTTGTATTATTCGTCTACAACAGCGCAACGATACACAGAAAGCGGCTAAGTTGTTTTCTCACGCGCGTATGCTCGTGAAGAGTGAACAAGTAGATGTTCCTACAATTCGAGCGTATGTATCCGAGATTGCAGCGCATTTAGCCGTCTACCGTAGTGTTAAAGTTTTTGGATCATTCGCAGCAGTATGTGAACAGAAAGCGCGCATCCTCTCATGAGGACACTAGCTCTGCGCATTCGCTTCGACAGAAAGCGTAACACTGCATAGCTAGTAAAAACATAGACCTATTTATGTGTTTCTCCTAGAATAAGCCTCTGTGGGCCGGTGCTTCATGGGGCCCTAGAGAAGGAGTAATACAAAAGAACTTGCTATGCATGGCATTTTATTAGATCGTTAGCCGCTGCCCATCTTCTCCCTGTTGCGCCTATATAAGACCCTCTGCGCGCTCCGTATAACGCTCACTACAATGATTGTGGTGTAGTTCTTTGTAGGCTTCAGCAACAGAGATGTATCTCCGTCTGCACTGCGCGACCTTGCTCTCAGGCGCCTTACTCTTTGATGCTCTGTGTGTGCATATCTGGCAGAGACTGGGCGATGCTGCTTGCTGCAAAAAAACCACTTATTGATTGCACACAAATGAATGGAATCTTTTTATTTAGGGCCAGTAGTCTAGACGCGCGGAGCACCAGGCGTGCTGTGGCTGTCTAGGAGTGGTCGGGGGAATTCCATGTTTGCTAAGAGAGACCCAATATGGGAACAGAGAGAGCTAGCCTGAGCCTAAGTGCCACTAAGTCTGTCAACAGTGTATATTGTGACATTAGAAAAATCCAGCATTGAATCCAAGTCAGTGCAAATCACAAAATAGTTGGCTAAAGGCTTTTTTGGCGTACATCAGTGAATATTTGCAAGTGTGCACAACTAACAATTTCAACGAGCATGTGAATCAGTAATTGGGCAGCAAATACACTACTGGTTTGCTTAGAATCTGCAGGACAACCAACGGATGCACTTTGGCATGTAGGTCCCTGTGGGTAGGTGTGCAAAGACGCAGCAAGCTATTGGGGCTGGCTGCCCTCATAAGAATTCCGCGAAATACCAGCTGGAGCGGACGGTATGGTGGGATTCGATATTGACCAGTCAACGTTGTCCAAAAGGTGCAAACTCACAGCTCCACCCTTAAGAGTGATCTTTTAAGTTTCGCGAACTCGAAGAGCTAACCTTCCTCTAACCGGGTTGATACCAAAAAACGTTGACGTGTTACATACGAAATTCACACGTACAGCTCAGCTCTTCAATCTGCATATCAACTAGTTGTCTGCAGCGTGATGTCCGCGCTTACATTAATGGGCAAGTTACGCAAACGAACTGCCATTGTATGGTTGTCAGTAGAGAATACCATTGCCAATCCAATATGTTGAACATTGCCATGAACAGATCAAGTTGATTAAGGTTTCATGCTATTATGACCGGGAAGCCAGATCTCCTGGCAGTCTCAAAACAGTACGACAAAAATCCAAGATGCACTGCCTCGCAAGCCGAACTCATGCAACGCACACAGTCACACTTGGTCGGGCTAGCGCGCTCACTTCCGCAGTATCAATAGCGTTTTTTAAGTGCTATTAAACGCAGGTACGCACATTGGCCTTGCGCCGAAGCCGTAAGTCCTTAGCCATGCGTCGAGCGATCATTTTTCATTTTCACATCCAATTCTACAGGGGGCGTAACTTTCTGATGCTGCAGAAAGTCTGCAGTCTACAGCGAAAAGTAGCTTAGTACGTATCGTTTGAAAGCAGTAGGTTTGTGCCCCACAAGTGAAAGCGCTGACCATTTTTCCACCGTCCAGAGCCGTCACAATGCGCATTGAAAGATGTTTGCTTTCTACTACCTCAGTACTTTAGACGTTGCTTCAGCATCATCGATGCCCCTATGAGACTGCCGTCAGTCACGCTTGAAGGGGTCTGCTTCCATAGATTCGCGGGGTTTTCCACTCTATAGAGAAACTGGAGAAAGATCGGAAGAGCTTACTGATGAAGCTGCGTTGTCGGCGTACTTTTTCAGGCTTCGGTACATAAAGATTTGCTATGTCTTCCCAACAGGATATCAGTGTCGCAGTGCGCTGTCATACCCAAGGCAATCAGCCAAATGACACCTGCCCTACTGTGCTGTTTGCTTGGGAGGACAAGGATGCTTACAACAATAGCTGTATCTGGCATGCACACTGGCCACCAAATTCCCGAGTACACACAAAATATCCAAAAACAACCCTCGGAGACACAGGTACACCATACCAATATAATATCCGAGATTCGTATATGCAGACATACTACACTGCCTTGATAGGTATTTGTCGAGAGCAGGGTCATGCATTAGCTTGCAACGTAGTGCAAGGACTCCTGTATGTATGTGTGTTTCATTGTACAGCGGTGCTGGGACGCATACTCATATGCTTTGTTTTCCGCAGAGATGAATGGAAAGTATCAGATGGCATGGTACAGTACACTGCTTGGCGTCTCTGTTTTAGCTTGATCTCAGCTTTTAAAACTTTGGCATACAATGGTGCCTGCCTTGAGGCCTTAAACACCATCAAAATATCAATACTGGTTTTCAGTTTGCATGCTGGCATTGACATAGCTAGCGACAAGGCTATTTAGGTCATTTATCATTCTGGTCAATGTTGTGCCACGATGTTTTCAGTTACTCTTTGTCGTAACGATTCTAATGGCCTGCATATGGTTTTGCACTTTTGATTGGTATATGGCATTAGCTGTGACAAATACCGGACGGTTGAATCTACCCCGTAGCTAAACGCGGTCTCGCGTCTAGTTGACATTGTTGAATCCAGACAGTCATAAAGCAGGTGCCGGATTCAAGGTGCTATCAAAGTTACTGCTAGAAATCGAGGAGTGAATGGAGCTGTGATACTATGAAAGGATAACACGGGTTTACGTAAGCTCTAAAACAAGGGAATTTGACCTGCACTCTAGAGCTGCCTATCTCGGTAGGCATAAGGGCGGGGCTTGCTCGCGTGCATCTAAGTAGGAAGCCACTTGTAGACAACATAAATTTAATCTTACTATGAATAGCATCCTATATGTGCACTGCTGGTTCACTATAAGGTGCTAACGTTTGATCTATACGGGGAATAAACTGTAGACGCCTTAAGTGCTTTTTCTTGTAGCTTAGTGGAAACTTACCCACAAACCAATGCACATGAATTTCCACAGTGCACCGCGGAAATTCAACAACAAATGCAGCTCATACAGAGTGGCTGAGTCTCTGTGTACCCCCATGCATAGAAGATAGGATATTCTACTAACAGTGATGGGAAGTCTAGCCATAAGCATGCCGCAAAACCAACCCAGATTCGGAGTTGGCTAGTCGCCAAGAATAGGCTGGACATTAATAGAGCCTCTGAAAGTGGACCGACGTGTTGCATAGTCTGCACTGGTGCAAAACCGCTGGTCTGAATATCCGAATCGTATGCCTGATCGGTCGAAATCCATGTGATGGGAGCTGCGTTGTTGACTAAGACGTCAGGAAGCGTTATGGTCTATCGCGTAATGTATGCGACCCCTGAACCAGAACTGAGATGAATCGTTTTCAGTGGCGTTCATGAATAACTTTGGCAGGGGGATGGTATTAACAAGACCTAATTGTCTCAACCAGAACTATATGCTCATGGATTGTGAAAAATACCCCTTTCAACTGCAACGAAATATACTTTTTCTCAGTGCCAGCGAACTATTTTGTAAAAAAACTGGAACAACAAAAGCTTCATAAACCTCCAGCGTGCGTAATTGTCCGCCATCTTAGGAATCTTACGCTTTTCTTTAATGCCGTAAGTGCTCTTCTTAGTATCGCGGAGATGTCACTCGGCTTTGTTAGTGCATTAGCATGTTTGTGGTACACAACAACCCCAAAGGCGTGCTAAGTGTTTGGACTAAACGACGATGGCTGCCACAACGGGGCGTCAGTACCATCTTGGGATACAACGGGGGAGCCGCCTATAGCTTGCATAATACTGCAACATATCACCACCGAAAACGCACGCTGGTGCCGTTGTCTGATGGATGAGTCACAATCGTCGCCTCCGATAATATCATTTCAAATGCCGCCTTTCGTCAAGTGTCGCAGAAACGGGCGTCAGATAGTTTCCCCGTTTATTTGTATTTTGATCTGATCACTAGTTTTTTGCTGCAAGACGGTCGTTAGGTTTATGCTCAGCTAGTGTACAGATATACATCTCCCGTAAAATGCATTCAGAACTAGTATGCCAAAGCACGTCAAGCATTAACAGGCAGCTGCCATTAATCATCTGGACACAAGGATATCCCTACAGCCTTGGGTAGCTACCTTCATTCAGTAGAACTCTGACCTTCAAGTCTGAGGCATAGGCGATGGAGTGTGTGAGAAGGGCGTCAACGTTTTTCTGAGCATCTAAAATCGGTATCTCTGGACATCAGTGAGTAGTAAAACAATGATGGCTGCGGCGAATTTCTTGACACGATCATACACAAACTGTGATCCGATTTGCCAGATTAGCCCTCTTGTGCCTGAAAACTGCATAAAACTACTCATAACCAATACCGAAACCGATTGTTTTTGCTAAAATTTGAAAGCTTTGAAGCTCTAGCATCGAAAGCGCTTTTCACCCAAACATATGCCTGGCTAGGCTACCTGCGCATGCGTGGCTGAAAGCATTCTTGCAGGTGTCATGCATACATACCCGCATAAAGTGCCTTGCCATTCAATTAGTTTGACAAAGCTAAGCTCCGGCAAGAGGCAAGCTGTGGCTGCAGATAGTGAGTCAGCTATGGCATTTTGCTTCCTGAGAATACCTAGAATATCCGGTGTTCGTCACGGAGTAATCAAGATCATGCACAGGCGTTATCTTTCGTGTTCAGTGCCCTGTTTAAGAATTTAGTTGAAGTGGCTGACTTTCCGGTTAAGACCTAGGCTTGCTACTGCCTGGAAAATGAAGGGTCCCCTATTGGGGAACGTAGCAGCACATCAACATAAGCATGAAAGGATGCTTCATGTAGTCAAAGAGCGATTTTAACACACAGAAGCGCATTTTTCCTATCATAATTTTATGGATATAGGTTTTCACATCTGCAATTACCAAGATGTATATCATCTTAGAACACCTTAGGTACCAGTGGGGTGTTGTGGCCTTCTACAAACAAGGTCTATGTGAACCAGCTCTCTGGAGCGGTCATACCATGCTTGCTCCCTGCTTTTTCGTCATTGTAGGTAACCGAAGTCATTTACAACGTTCCCGCTTTCTGAATCGTTACCCACCAGTGCGTCACACTAATGCTCTGCACAGCGGCATAGAAAGTGGGAGGCAAAGAGGAACATGTACCACACCAACTTGCACGGAGGTGCATGTACTGGTTACATGGATGCGCCATGCATTGCCGGAGCGTATCCCAGCAAGCAAGCACAGCCTGAATGCGTCGTGGCTCGTCGGCTCCACCATTGTTCGTAGTGGGTGACCAATGTTGGTTCAACGTGCATTATTGCAGGCCAAACTGAACTGCTCCGTGTGCATCCGATGAGCTTTGGGATGGCAACTACTTGCAATTTTTCAGTGATACCATTTGTCACGTATTAAAACCACTAGGAACATTGTGCAGGGTTTTTCAAAAGCACGTCTGCCGTGCTTAATGTTGAAGCTGCTACAGGCAGTGAGTTACAGTTACTCTAAACAAAGGAGTATGCATTGAATATGCTCATCGATTGCTTTGTTCTTGGCGAAATGCTGCTACCATAGCCTGCTTGCCTGGTTTTCAGCACACCAGAAGGTGCACGTGAGCGCTGCCTGCATAGCGCACTTGAGAATTTTGACATACTGGGGCTAATGAGGCGGGCGATTGTGGGGCAAAGAAGATAAACGACAGAATAAACAAAGCGGTCCAGTAGAGCAGTGGGTTGATGGCGGCATCTGCATGAAAAGCGTAGCTCGGTATCGTGGGTTTTGCTTGCTAACTCCATAGGGTTTTGGTACATCTCTGAGAGTGGTTCGCTGTAGGAGGTAAACGCCTCCACAAGACGCCGTGCAGAGTCTCAGCACGTGCAATGATACATTTGCCTTTTAAACGCTGAGGTGTGCAATGCTAGGATCGCAAGATTGTGAGACGGTAGCCTTTGCGGATCCCATAGGCAGGTGCCTACCAAACTTTGGTGTTCTGGGAACTACTGAAGCACACGGTTCTTGTGCTAGTCTCTGCCTTTTTGTCATTGTGGGCAAATGCATTGCACAATATAATCAAACAATTGCGCTCCTTCTCTCGCTTTCATCCATCCCTACCTCCTTCAGTATGGCATGTGCTGCAAGAGGGAAGTAATAATTTTGTACTGGCGTGCACATAATCAGCAATTCTTGCGACGTGAAACACCCACAGGTTACGCGGCAGCAGCATCTTCGTGGGTATGGAGAGCTGCGGAGCTAGTACGCAATAATTCACGGACACACATCACAACAATTCCATCAGATGCACCAAATGATGCGCAATGTGTTAAGAATCATCACGAGGTTTCACTTCCTGAATGCCGCCAACGGCCATATCCATGCCAAATAGTGGGGAGGTATTTCTTCTTTTCAAGAGTATTAGGTCTTATTGACACTCTGTGCAGCAACTCTCTTGCCCCCACGCAATCGTGGTGCCTTGTATGTAGCTGTACATTGTAACATTGCCCACAGCTGCAGCTTCGATAAAAGGATGATTGATTATCGGAACACAGAGTTGAAAGAGGCCGGGTCACTTTTAGGCTCACCAACTTTGTAGCCTTGGCAGAGTGTTTCCTGTGGGGAAGCCCCATGTTCTTATTCTTGAATACCAGCGCTGCGTTACATATTAGGGCATTAAATATTTTAAACCATGAACCAGGATTAAAAATATCAAAGGAAAATACCATCTACTCTGTTAGGCCTACCTAGTTGGGTGGCAACGTCTGTGTTCTAACGCATTTCGCTGGAGACGCAGTGTCTGAGGTGCTTCCAACAATCTGCGTGACTGAGGAAACAGAAGGCGCTACGCGTCTCTACCTTTGTACACACATTTTCTGGCTAAAACTTTTATCTTGATGGTTCGCCAACAAGCAATTGGTTTTTCATCGCTTCTCTGCCATCCCTGACGGTCAAGTGCATGCGTTCCAGGCATTAGAGTAGCATCGTCGCGGAAACAGATGTGCAGATACCACAGGATTTATGTGGACAATAAGCAGGAAGTATTCATTTAAGAAAAAATTTGTCCCAACGGCCTGCAACGGGTGGAGGGGATAAACTGCTGAGCGTCGTCCTTGGAGTGGATCGATAGGTGCCGCCAGACAGTGTGTACATTTGGGGGCGGAGGGGGAGGAAAGGTAATGCCTCATAAAAGATGATAGAAGCCAACCATTCTATTGTTAAAACTTTTTGCAGAAAGAGGTCTATCGTTGACTAGCGCTGAAATTATCGTTTGCTCACTAGAATCAGTGCAGTACTCATACCGATAGCACGGTACAATTTCCGAGCTCAACACGTTGCTACGGTTGGGCACTCGTACATTTGTGCTGCACAAGTATGCCCTCATCGGAAGGCTTTTATGAGCAAATTGACTTTGCTGCTTCATACTGTGCTCGCAGGAAGTTATCATGTTGGCGTTACCAGGGGGATGTTGTGGAATAGATCACGAGCAACAGATCACCACAGCTTTAGCTACTCGGGCAGTGGCTCCTGCATTACTGAGTACCATATGTTAAAGCTTACCAGCAACTTCGTGAATCAGGGTTTTGTGCGAAAAGGGTGCGTAATGGGTTGTCAGCATTTGAATAGCAGTGCGAGATAGAGACATCACAAGTGTTGTTATGGGTAAATCTGGTCTCCAGTACAATGTGTGGTTTTCCTTCCAGTAGTCAACAAATGTTCTATTGGCTCCAATTCCAATAAGCTTTCAGCCATCATTTTAACAGGCAGCGATGTGCCTAGGCTAGACATCCAAGCCTCGTGTAATTCGCACAGTTATGCAACAAATGTATGCTTGATCATTCCCTTAAGGGATATCGATATCACTGCTAGGTGCACATGAAACAGTGACAACAACAAACAACGGTCCGCATGCTGAAGATGATGCCAAACAACGTTTAGGCGAGTATGCTACTAGCTACTTATGGTCACGCACACACAGCATCTACAACAAGGTAAAACAGACGCTTACTGCCTTTTCATAGCGTACTCAGGTCAGCAAGAGAACTCCGTAGCCGTGACTGCAGTCTGTCCAATGGAAGGATAAGCTGTTTTGCAGGCCGATGGATGAGTACCAGACTAGCATCATGCCGAATAAAATTGTTACACTATGAGAACACGAGGTATTTCATATGTATGTATAGATTTGCTGCAGCTAGCATTGGTTGGCATGCCTGACTGTCACGAATGCTTAGGAAGTCTCTTATTGCACGGGGCGTATGCCAGATATTTGGATGTACTTTTGACACAAAATGTTTTCAGCTCTCCGAAGCTGCGTGTTAGTCCTTTCACATGTGTGTGCATTAACATGGCGGCTATACACCACCATGGGTCTTGCAGGCTTCTTGAATTGCACGCTAAGAACACTCATAGAAGAAGACAGCATTCAACCTCAAATAATTAGTAGATTAACCGACGTGTGCAGTGTACTCAATGCTTGTTTTCCTTTTTCACTGTAGCCATAAAATATTGGAACTGCACACCCACATACGGTTTTACTAATGATTCTACGAGTCACTTGGTGCTACTCAATCGTATGTCACCGCATGGAAGAAAAAAGCTTGTGCTTCTAGCCTCGCCAGGTCCGCGTGGCTGGCCTTAGGCCCCACGGAGTCACTAATAATGTGGGTTGCTTGATAATCTCGAAGCCACAACAGACACCTAAAATTCCTTAGAAAGCACTCAGCCAGCGTGCTTAAAAAAATCGGCGCTTATCTCACCGTGCTCACGTTCGCCGGAGCGGCCAAACATTTTTGACAGCATGCAGCTGTCTAGTTGTCAAATACTTTGAAGCGATGAATGCAGTACACATTCCCTACTGTCTCATTTATATATGCATACGAACGCTTCAATGCATGTGAACAAAATCACTTTACCTAGACATTGCGCCAAATTAGTTCGGACGCACTGGTTCATGACATATACTGTCGCATTCGTTTTCCTCTGCGAAGAGCTTTAAGCCTATTTTAGATCAGTGAAAGAATGAGCTTTAGTATGGCTCATTGCCTTGGGCTTGCGCTGGAGACCGCATGTTTCTCAAAGTTGGCTCAGCTCTGGTCGCTGTCCGTACGTAGATCGTACGAATGCGCCAAAGGGTGGCGAAACACCCCTTTTAGTAGGTTGCCAACATATTGTTGAGTGTGCTGGGGGGGAGGTTGCTGCGCTTTGCTTGGAAGGATGTGGGCTGCTCGCCCGTACCCTCTAGCTGATGTTATGGAGGGGTGTGCATGCCAGTCTACGGGGTTGTTGGAGCGTTAGCTGATAGATTACGGGGTTCACTTAAAGTTCATTGCTATATTAGTTTTAGGCCAGCATGTAGCCTGTAATAATTATGGACGTGGCGTTATGTAAACACGGAAACTCCGCAAAGAACAGCTGGAAAAGCTTTCTAAGGACTTTCTTGACTTTGGACAGCTCACGAAAAAGGCATTGTTATAGGAATGCTTCTGGGTGGTCGATTGCCGGTTCACGATATTTATGTTGGTCGATATGCTGAAGGGCGATGGCATGCAGCAGTTCCCTAGTCTGAATGTTGCTGAGAAAGCAGGAGGATGACACGAAGTGAGCAACCATCTTGCATCTCACGTGTGCCGATTGTCGCACTTTGTAGCTTAGCTCATGTGAGTATTGTGCCTGCACACCGCATTTGGGTAATTTTTGTGTATACAAAATGCATTGTTGCTTCCACAAGGGAGTTCAGTTTTTAAGCTTTACAAATGGTATTTAAAAGCAGAACACTTTGAGACTGGGACTGCTAAACAGCCTCAACCGCAGGTTTTGTCTTTGGAAAGGAAAGAAGTAGCGGCCGAATGAACTGGAGGAGCCAAATGGTTACGCGCGGGGTGTGATAATGGCGTAATTTAGTTAATGCGTGTTTATACGAGTAATATTTTTGCGTATGAAAGCCCATTCCTTTTTCGCAATTTTTGTTTTTTTTCCAGGAAGTTGCAGCTCCTGGGTTACACATGGTTAATCCACCAAGAGTTATGCATCAGGTTACCAAAACGTTTGCTGTGTCAACATAGTCTACATTATCTATCAAAACACATATTCCGTCAGCTGGTTAACAGCCTCTTGTGAGCAGTGCACCCTAAAAACTCGCCACCAGAATTCGAAAAAACATGGAAAGTCTGGATATGTAAAATTGTGCCTTTATTGTTCCAGCCAAAGAATTCCAAAATAGTTGAAAGAACGAAGGTGGTTTTTCTAGCGTGATCAATACTCGTGGATCCACAAAATGTATCCAGACAACGCTTCAAATCTCAATTTCTTGCTGGAAGAAAGCGGGCCCGAAGACGCGACAAATTTAATGTTTCGTTTAAGAAAGAATGCACCACTGTAGACGCACGTCTCCTCACATGGGCGCTACATGGGTCGCTGACCTCCGTTTCCCAGCTGGCAAACTCTGCAAGCAACGGGATTACGCAAGCTTTTGTTACCAAAGCTTAAGTTCGGACACAAAAGTTGCGTTGCAAGGAATGAGGTAATCGGCTGTCTTGGCTATCCGCCACCAAGCGAAAAACCACTACTGATTATTGACCCGGTTAGAGCCCATGCAACTTGTGGGGTTCTTATTTGCTTACTGTTCTACACACTGCTGTCTTCAGCGTTACCTGATAAACGATACAACTAGGAGTTCTTTCTGACTGTTTTGGCATCACCTGAACCCAGTTCCAAACAAGAACGCTTACTTCCATGAGAAACCACGGTATACCTATCCACCCATCTCAACATGGTCACTGAATGAGCCATTCCATTGCCGAACTACCCCATCTCAATTATCTGTGTTGAAGAACAGGGCTCTCCAGTGGTCTGGAATGCTTGACGCTCCTCGGCATTCGTGGTGGACTCTGTGGCATGCATCTTTCCTTTGCGTGTGTCCTTTTGCGCAAAGGGTAGGGAGTGCTGTGCTGCTTTTTGTGTTTGCACAAGTCATGCTTCGGTTAGGGTGGAGAGCTGTGGACTTTTTTACGCAAGGCATGATGCGTGCCTTTTACCCTTCGCATTTTTTGTGAAGGTCACACTTCTGTCACAGGGCGGACAATTAGCAGCTAATGGAGCACGCCGACACGATACGACGTTCAGGATGGCATTGTTGTGAGTAGCCAAGGTCTTATTATTTTCGTTGTTTGCTTGAAACCAGAGTGTTTGTGTGTTCCGAGCAACGCATGGCTAAATTCTGTGAAACTGGCGAAACGTTTTGCAGTAGTAGGTACAGGTGGTGCACCAAGTTGAGAGAAAGCATCCAACAACATGATGGGTATGAACGGGTCGGCAGTTTGTGAAGCTTTGTGTGTACACGAACAAGTTGGATTACTGCGTCACCTGCTGGAGAATCGGGATGGAGCTCTTAACTTCCCTGGTACTATGAAAGCGCCATGTGAAAGCGCCATAGAGTCATTGTTGGTCTATGCAAGGAGTCTAAACGTCGCCAATATACCCTGGGACACTCGCTGAAGCATCAACAAATGTTTGTTTCTACAGGGATTTTCTGTAGAATAGGATCCAGAGTACCTACGCCTCTGAATGTAAGGCTGCTTTGCTCCCAGCAATTTGTGCCTCTTCTTGGTCATTTGTCCTTTAACGTATGACTGAACTTGGAGAAGCCCACTAGGTGCTGCGCATCAGTGTGCAAATAATGCGGGCCTCCATAGCATACAGCAATATCCACAGATTACGAATTTTCTCTCCGTACTCTAGAGCCTTGAAAAAGCCCAACAAAATGTCGAGTCGCTAATGATCAGAAGAAGTCACGAAACAGCACTAGAACATATAAGCTAAGGGTCGCCACTAAAAAAGGTTACGGTACGCGCTACACTGTGCGAGGTCAAAGACGAGGAAACTACGGCACCCCACATATGCAACACGTTCTAGTACCGCATGGGGATTCCCTCAAGAATGCATTTCTTCAAAGTATGCGCTTTTGGAAAATGTAAATAACCCTGCAATACCTGGAGTATCTACTGTCGCATCACACCCCTGCACGGGGATCAAACCTGAGTGGAGAGAAAACGAATGCAGTCGCCAGGGGTACCCGCTGTGGACCACGTGATTCACACAGAATGCATCACTCTAAAAGAACAAAATTCTATAATCTTTGTGAAGAAATAGGGAAAAAGTCAAATCATGGACGCTTGCTAGCCAGTATCAGCCCGTGTTTGCTGACGCACTGGTTCACCTTGTTCCCAGAAGCAGCTGACGCCCCTTATGCTGATTATGAAAAGGAGGCCGCCCCCACACTATGCAATTGCTTAAGCCGCCTTTACCTGATTTTGGAGACGTTTTCGATTTTGAGTATAAGTGAAGCAGGGTTCAAAGCTATTGCTGCGTGCCCACATGGCTACGATGGTCTCCCTTTACTGACTTCCGTTTGTTTTTGTCGCGTTGGTGAGTGCCGCTGTTGAACAAACCAGGGACAGTTTTCCGGATGCAGAATTGGCTATCAGCAATGACAAGGCTGGCAGTGCAGATCAGACAAGTGATCAAGCAAGTGCAAGGACCCACGTGCAATTATTCCGGAAGGTTATAGATGGCTTGTCGAGGAAGAAAAAGTTCTCCCTGGCGTTAGCAGCAGTTCTTGGGATTTCTCTGGCTACCTTGCTGGTCTTGCGCCGGTCCAAACTCATAAGACCTCCTGGCTTAGTCGAGTCTGTACCCGAAGAAGGCCTTTCTGAAGAGGTGAGTACCACTGGCTAACATGGTCTGCTGTGTGATGGCAGCATTCTCGCTGAGAGTCGACAGGCAGCATAAATGCTGAATATCAAGATTTTTGGAGTGCGAGTAAGGCACGGCATTGTGTTAG
The DNA here is from genome assembly GCF_002999335.1 of Cyclospora cayetanensis. Classification (NCBI taxonomy): domain Eukaryota; phylum Apicomplexa; class Conoidasida; order Eucoccidiorida; family Eimeriidae; genus Cyclospora; species Cyclospora cayetanensis. Next base: position 44,809 of record NW_020312141.1, on the reverse strand, counting down.
GCACGACTAGGTATCGACCGCAATCCAGTCCTTCATCAGCAGCCGGATAACACGGACACAGCGAATTTTGCCATGTGCTGGGGGTTTGTTTGTGATCCAAACGTGGCCAAGTCAAAGGGATAAGCAGCTATGTAATTGTTTCACTATCTGCAACAAGACGTTGCAAAGCACAATGGAACTCCTGCGAAAGGTCAGTCCTGTGCATGCTAACCAGCTATTAATTTGGCAAGCATTGTTCAAACTGTATGGCGTTCACGTTGCTCATTCATCTGAATCTCTGCATTTTTGAGGGGCACATGGAAGGCTAGCCATTTGCTTCTAGATGGGAGTCTTTTACAGGAACACTCTGTATAATGAGGAGAAGCAATATAGCCACTGTGTCGCTATCTTCATGAATTTGAATTAACGGCGGGCCTGCAATGCGTGTGGGTCCAGTTGAATCACTATGATGGGGAATGGACGTAGGGCCGCTAAACTGGTTTTCTGACTACATCTAGCTAGTGAATGCGGCACTGGCAGTACTGGTGTGCGTGCGTATCCGGACGGCTTGTGGTGAAGGACAAACCCTAAACGTTTCGCTGCAACTTCTCAGGCGATGCTGTAATGCGCCAACATAGCTAGCAGAGGAAGTTGTGCTACCAAGTGTTAGAAACGATAGGAGTAAGCAACACGCGGCACTGAGTAGTTCGACGGGATCTGCGCTTTGCCACAACCGCGATCACAGGCCCGACGTGCATACACATTATTTGACCTGCGATGTAATGCGTCGTCATGGAAAACAAGAATGTCTGGGCACCTTGATTGTTAAAGATTCCTTGGCTGGTGGTGTCCTCGGTACGGTATTTGTTGAGTAAATATGAATGAGTGCCTGGAAGTTCGTTGATCAATGTGTCGGATGGAGTTAACAGATGATCCATCACACTGTGTCACTCATTCGGCCTCGAGACACCTGGTTAACCTGCGTGGCTTTACAAGTACTGAGAAGCTAAGTGTGCCGGTGGTTGTCCAGCTGCTTGCAGTATTTGTTAGCACGCCAGGTTAAGTTCTACGATTAAGACCAGCATTAGTCGCTGATGCGGTTTCCTATAGCGCAACGCGGTGTAGTAGGTACTTGCTGCAGCTAAGGTCCAATGTGGTTGATTGGATGACGCTGGAATATACCCAGGAGCGGCCGTCAAGCATCCAGAGCGCACGCAAACCACAACACACGTGCATGTCAATTGCCATCCATAGTGCCAGCCTTTGATGGTGCAGAGGCAGTGGGGGTGACAGCTGGAAGCATCACCGGGTAGTTTGCAAGCCGTTTTTCGCATGGAGACCGTTGTTTGGACAGTCAACACCAAGCTGTGAGTGTAGTGTCGGATGGACATGTGCTCGAGTCCACATCGGCCAGCACTGGGTGTTTGTGGGCTGCTTGACTGGATTGTCGTTAATGGATGTGCTTTTCATGAGTACAATACAGTGATGTCTTGGTGGGGGGATTAGTTTGGGCATTGACAGGTGCTTGGTTCAGTATGTGGCCTTCGGGTGCCAACTCAGTAATTTAATATGTATTGTTGTGGATTTCCTGCTAGGGCTGGATGCATGACACATTTGAGCCCGCGGTTGCGCAGGGGAGTCAATGCGAAAGTTACTTGTAGGTAGAAAGGCGATGTGGTGTGGGGTGGTAGTGGCAATTTAGTGTCAAGGGTTGGGATATGTGCTGGTTTGTCGGGTCTTGTGTACGTGCAGGAAAAGCCAGTGAGCGTTTGGAGCGCATGCTGCTGAGTTGAGTTTGTGTTTTTGAGTTGCCGGAGGTAGTGCTGTGCTTCGAAGGTGGAGCAGCATTGGGGTTGGCGGGTGCACTTCGGTGCACAGCTGGATATGCTGTATTGGGTAGTTTCCTGAAAGCAGCTGTGCGCGCGGTGGGTTTTGGGGTTTGGCATCTTGGTTTTCAGAACTGCTTGCGGCGTGTCGTGTGGGCATGTGGTAGACTCTAGAGCTATGGAAAGTGTATGTTCACAGTGTGCTACACAGCTTGCTTGTTAATGCTTGAGTGTGGTATAAGGAGTTTACGATCATGCCTGTCTTGTGAAAAGCCGCTTGAGCCTTGATGGAGATGATGCGCTATTTCAGTAGTACAGTGCGTGTTAGTGTTTGTTGCTTGCTAGGATTGGATGCAGGGATCGTTTGCGCGGGGATTTGTGTGGGGGACTGAATGGCGAGGTAGCGTCTTCGTAGAATATGAACGGTGTGTGGAATGGTAGTGGAAAATTAGCGTGGAGGGTTGTTCTTTGTGCCAGGTATGTGGGTGTGCGTATGAGGAGATGTCAGTGAGTGTTTGTAGCGCAGGCTGTTTTGTGCGCCTGTGTTTCTGGATTTTCCATAGCAGTGCCTTGCATCGAAGGTAGAGAGGCATTCGGGTTGGCGGGCGCAGTTGGAGGCAGAGATGGATAGCTCGTATTGAATTGTTCTGTGAACGTTGCTAGGTGCTTGTTGGTTGTTGGCGTTCTGTTGATTGTCAAGCAGAAAATGTCCTTTCCTCTAGGCATGTGTCCGAGGCCGCCGATATGCGTAGTGGATGTTTGCCTGTGTTCGCGTATATGTTTATTTATGTTTGGTCGTGCTTTGGGTGGATTGTGGTCATGCCTGGCTGTGGGGGGGTGTTTGAGCATTGGTAGGCACGAGAAGTTCATTTAGTAGTACAGTGCGTGTGCTTGCTTGCTACTTGCGAAGATTAGATATAGGGCATGTGTACGCAAGCGTTTGCGTATGAGAATGAATGACAAAGTTGCATGTTGGTAGAAGGGAAATGAGGGATGGAATGGTAGTCACAATTCCATAGAGAAGCAATGGCATAGTGCCTGTATCGTGAATTGGGGAGCAAGGGTTTGGCCAGTTATTCGCCGAGAAGCGCTAGATAAGAAGAAGACCCAGTAATTAGGGTAAAGCTTGGGGTAAATAATTTTCACATTCAAGTTTGTGGCATTACGCAGCGGCATTGTTGCTAAGCATGGGAGGATGGCAGACACTTGTTTGTCTATGGATTGAGTGGGCGCGGCATGTTGAAAAGTATTGTATGATGTGCTGCCTCGTTGAATGTTTGGCTGTAGTAGACTGTGCAAAGTGCTTAGGCTGTAGTGGATTGAAGAGTATTTGAAGTGCGTTGCATCTGCAGCAATAGTGAGAGGATCTTGCAGGCTTGATCAAGCTGCCATCGGTGTTTTTTCTGGAGTGCCTTCAGAGACAAATCGGTGGCCCTTAGGGGCTGGTTTGTAAGGGGCTGCGTAAAATGAATCATGGTATGTACCTACGAATCCCTTGCATAGAACCCACAGCATTCATTGCTAATACAGTATTTATTCTTGTCATGTCTGAATGTAGATGCGCAAGAATAACGACTGGATGAACAGTTGTCAGCCTTAGTTGACTTGCACTTCTTATATGCAGCTCGGCTGCCGTACAATGATTAGAGGGGGCTCGGTGAAAGATACCGGAAGAAAGAGCGCTTTCAGAGCGCCTGCAAGAACTGAAGGCCTTTGGCTAGTATATCGCTCATGCAGGTTCCTGGTGGTTTCCAATGAGTTTGGTCGCGAGCTCACGCAATACCGGCATACACGGAAGACGTTAGGGTGTCTCTGTCGAATACATTTGTGAATCTCGGATTTTAATTGAGTGCCGGTGCTGCAGTGACGTCCCAGTGTTCGTGGGAGACATGATACTTCACAGCAAAAGCAGGCACCATGAGCAATTGTTCAGAGGGAGCAGAGGCACGCAGCCCCATGCCCACGGGCTGCTGCAGGGTTGTTAGGAACCGTGTGGATTGGTTGGGCCTTGCTCTCATTTCACTTCAACGAGTCAGGGACGCTATGTGCCAAGGCGTTGGTGGCAGCTCCTTGTGTGTAACATGAACGTATGGACAGTGAGGCATTTCTTCTTACTAAAAAGTTTTTCGTCGGGGTGTCTAGCAGCACGGGAGTGGCGGAGTCATGCTGGCAAATGCTGGACGCATGGCAGACCCTCCAAGAAAGTTACTCAAAAGTTTTTGTGGTTTATTTGCTACTCCTCTGCGCAAAATGGAACAGACTATAGAAGTAGTACATTTTGTGGCTTTGCTTGAAAGCTGGTACGGGATCGGGGTGTGCCCTGATCCAACGAATTCAACCGCAGATTGAATAGGTTGGACGTAGGCTCAGGTGGCGTTACTGCGGACTGTAGGCACTTCATCCTGCACGCTGGCTTCCTCAGGCACAACGTTTATTGCGGCGTGTCGTAGGCGTATGTATAGTTTAAATTTTGTGCCGAAGACAATTCCAAACTTTTCAGACCTATTCCAGCTGTAAAATGTGGCTGGCACTCTCGCAGGTGCTGCAGCCCGCTGCCACCATGGGGACAAGGTATTGCGCGTCGCATGGATGAGTGGGTAGCTTGTTGAAAACTGGCAGTGCGCAGCTTCCGTTTGTAAACGGGCACATGCTGCTTCTGGGTTTGTTCATGACATGGAATCGTGGTCGTATGCTGTCTAGAAGCTAGCCGTTTGCCGTTCACAGGTAACCAATGATCAGGCAAGTGCCTTCCTTTATCCGCTAGCACTTCTGGTATTCAATTTTGTAGCTCAGCTACCATTCACTTGTCAGTGAGTTGCATGCAGAGCACGTAAAGGCAGTCCGTAAATGCCTGCAAGAAACGAGGACCTCTCGCTTTGTCTGCTGCGCTCGCAGGTGTCTGGTGACATTGTGTTGGCAATGTGTTTGGTCACGAGCTTAAGCCATATTCCTTCTGTGAAGGGAGTTAGCGATTTGAATGTGGAGCGCTGTTGTGAGTATCTACTGCTGCTTGAGTGATGCTTATGCACTAGATATTTACTCTCTGTGGGAATGCTGAAAGTACACAGCACACGCAGGCCCCATGAGCCTTCGTTTACGAGCAACAAGCAAGCGCACAGGTATGACGCTTCAGTGCATGGTGAGAAGCAGCTTGGAAGTAGCATAATCATGCAATCAAATGCTGAGCGCACAGTACCCTCCCCTAAAAAAGCGAATACGCAGGAAGCGGCGACTTGGATTGCAAGACAAACGCATGAGCGCGGAGGGAGGCATGTAGTTTAGCGGGATCCTTAGCCCGAAAAGGCTGATGACCATGGATTGACTGCAGTTCTTTCCTGTTTCGCTATTGTATTGTATGCAACGTGTGTGCTCATACCTCGCTCTGGTCCATGCTCGGCTGCGTTGGTGTGGTCCAGCAAGTGGGTTTGTGCATGGCATGTGGGTTTGCTGTGGGTGGGTCAAAGCAGCGGATGTGCAGCCAGTGTTGAGCGGTTCCAAAGGTGTCTGCGCTTGTGTTTTCGGGTGTCGCTGCAGATACGGAGCAGTCCAATGCGTTTTATCTTATTTCGGTAGGACTCCTTACTTTGGTGCGCATAGTGTGTGCAGCGGAAAACACTATACGGGAGATGCTTTCCAATTCACAGTGCCAGGCCAGATCCCCTAGCAGTCGTCAGAACTGTCGATCCTGCACGTGAAATCTGTGCAAGTGTCATCCGGTCGATTTGCATGTGGTCAGAGCAGCAATATCTATACCGATTCTTACATGTTTTTGTGGGAATGGGACCAAGCAGAGTGGTGGTTCAGTAGGTGCACAGTTTTGTTCCATGGCTTGTGTTTGGAGGTCACTTGTTTGGAGTGTATGGAACCCTATCGTGCGTTGGCGCAAGAAACACGAGTGGTTGTAGCACGTGTACGTCGGCTAGGTTCTGCCAAGCTTTCGATGCTAATGTCATTAGAGGGCCGTAAATGTTTGAGCGTTACATGACTCAGGAAGTATGCACTTTGCGTCCAGAGGTGTGTCGGTTGCAGGCGGCAATTGCTCCTACAGCTAATTTACGTAGGCTGGTGACAGCATCTAGCTTCTGTACTGCACTGTGATAGTTAGCACTATTGCTCAGTGCAGCCGCACGGAAAGAAGTAGGCTATGCTATGCACTCGAGGTTGGTTTTACTTGCGCAGTTAGGAAATGTCTATCGCTAAAGCAAAAGCATAGCGGAACAAGGGGAGGACGGTGATATATTCGTGCTTTGGCTGGATTTTGTATTGTCAAGCTAGAGCACCGCTACATGAAGTTTATTTGAGGGGACTACGTAGTTGGTGGGAACAAATAGAAAGAAGTTTGTGTTTGGGTATGCGGTGATTGGGTGTGGTGCTTGCGTGGCAAAATGATTTGCGCAGCGCTAGAGGCAGCAGGCATGCGTGATGCAGTAATGTGTGTTAATTGACATGATTTGTGTGCACATGTTGCTTGCACAAAGTGTACGTGATGTAGTCCGCTTGCTGTGGTTTGCCGTTTCTCATAGCATCCTCAAATCTTTCGGGGAAGCGCAGAAGCTTTCCGCAGGTGCGCTTGACAATCACAAGGGGAATGTTCTGTCGACGGCCACATTCAGGGGTGCTGATTTGGGACTGTGTGTAGGGACGCCTCAATGCTTGCCCTCCACGTCCATGCCACCCTTTGCTTTTTCGTCAAGTCGGTCAGCGAGGGGAAATGGCCATTCGGAAGAATTCTTTCGGCTGCACAATAGTACGCAGGTTGGAGTATTTGGAATGTGGAGGGCGAGGAAAATTGGCAAAGGCTGCTTAGCGACTTGTATTGCTGAGCCCTTGGAATCCTTGGCTGAGGAAGGGCTTACAGCGCGGGCGGTACTGGCCTTGCTTCAGATTGTATGTTTTCTCATTGAGGCATTCTCTGGCTGGGCAGGGCAACGGCAACGGCCTGCGTCCTCGTTGCTTCTGGCGGGGCTGAAATGTGTTAGTTACATAGGCCTGCTGCAGCCTGCCTGAATGCTGCTAGCGGTATTGCGTGTTCGAGGTGTGCCTGATATGATTAGCAGCCACTGGTCCAAGCTATTGAGCACACATTTGTACCGCGCGAGACTTTGCAAGAAACAACAGGCTGCGCTTACCAATTTGCTGAAGTAGAATGCTTAGGGATCGATCGAGATGACATGTGCAAAAGTTTCTGTTAGATGGCATGTCGTGCCTACTGACTTGCGGAGTATTCAACTTGGGCTATCACGAGCTGCGGGTTGAAGACTTAGGCAGTGGAGCCTATTAGCAGGAACGCACTACATCTTCGTACGTCCTATGCATGTGGTCGGTCTGACGTTTTCTTGCCGTTTGCCTAGTTGATTGTGCTGCTGGCTCTAGCTGGATTCTACAAGAAAACATTTGCCGATTTCGCAAACTATGTTGATGCCTGCGGGAATTACTCAAGCCAGCGACATTGTATGGTGGATGGGGTTCCTGATCTTTTGTTTAGTGCCGTGTCGTGAGTGGTTTTGGGGCAATAGAGCAGCAGTGCATTAGTAGGCGGGTTTGTGTTATTATCTACTACTATGTTAAAGGGTACTGGTAGAGCACCAGGCTCTGTAGTGGGGTAATTGCGTGTGGACTTTACTGCAATTAAACCAGCCCACAGCTATGTACGGTGTGGGGAGCAAGGATGGTATGCTGGTTGCAGACCACGCCATTTACCATGTTCTCAGAAAGTGGGTTTGGCTACAGGTGAAAGATGTTTTTCGATTTGGGTGTTCGTGCGCAGCTCTTATGTGAGAATAGTTGCAACATTAGTGTAGCTTCAGCTTTTGCCTTGTATGGATGTTTGAAGGTTACATGGTGTTTGTAGCTGTTTCTGGATGCGATCCCAGCATTTCACTGTTCATGTTACATGTGCGAAGTGCAGTGTGTGTTTCCACGTGTATCGGCAGGCAGCGTGTGACGACCTTGTGTTAATGCTATATGTTGCATCTGCTTGCAGTGCTGTGTGAGCAGCATAAGGGATCGGTGTTGCGAAGAAGCTTTTAGACAACGTCGTCCACTTTTGATTGTGGTTGTTGCCCTGTCCTGCCCACGTTCTGTGTTCGCTCCGTATTTGTGTAAATCAAAAGCTGCCTGCGCGGCATTGACATATTAGTAGAGTGGACTGCGTGAGGAAGGCTTGAATTTGGATTAAATATGTTTGAACAGGTACCCTATATAATGCTGGATGGAACGCAATCGCTGGGCGTGTCAGCTGGCAGGAAAGTAGCCTCTGGCTTCTCCGTGAAGCTGTACTATGCTTAGGTTTACGGGGTTGGAGTAGTTGCGGCGTAGCTGTTCTAGTGTATCCGCGAGCTCAGGATGTAGGCTCTGGGGTGGCAAGTGTATGCAAGAGGTCATACACTATGACCCGGCGGTGACCGTTTTTCTTTCGAGAAATTCATACAGTATATATGCGGCAACCACCAATTTAGAGTGCTGGTTTTGGTGGTCCCTAGGTTAGCAACGTGTTAGAGCGTCACTAGTCAATGCACCAGATGAAAGCATGCCTTCAATGTCCGTTTTGCGAGTGCCAATGCCATGGTTTGGTTGCCCTGTTTGCCAAGAAGTGCTAGGTAGCAAGCAAGCAAAATTAATAGGGTAATGGTATGTAGGTAAGGAGTTAGATGAGCGGAATTCGTACCTGCAGGTCTGTGACTTTACGCAGAAGCATACTTTAAGAGCAGTCAGCGGTCTACGCATATGTTTTTGTTTGTCAGATGGTTAAGGCTGGTGCCGATGAGAAAAAATGTCTGCTTGCATTCATTTTTTGGTGACTCGTTAAGTGTTTGGCTGTAGATGTGGGGTGAGCAGACTGCAAAAGTTGTACAGCCTGCAAATGCACTCAACGTGTGTTACAGCTGGGGCAGCTCTGCGAAGCGAATTCGACGTATTCAGGTTCATCAAGGTTGCCAGCTGTGTTTTGGCTTTGCTGTATGTGAACACGATGTGTAGCGGACGGTTGTCGAAAGCCGGCGTGCACCCGGCAGTCAAGAATAAACTGTGATATTCATTCGCTAATCCCTAGTTGAAAGTAGTGCCACCCATAATATGCGGACTATTTTACGTTGGCAGGTGTGTAGTGTTGGTCTGCTAGTGTAATGACTATTGGTATTCCAATCGGCAACCTGAGTTAGCGTGCTCGTAGTGTACCAGTTCAGAAGCGCCCGCGGGGAATGAATGCATTCGGCTAGGCTCTTGCGTAAGCCGGTTCCTGGTGGCATTTTGTTTACAATGCGTTTGGTCATATGCTAGAGCCTGCATGTGTGGAGCACGTGAAAGTGCTAGTGTTAAATAAAGCTGTGATTATCTGCCTTTGATTGGATGGTGCTTTTGCACTAGATGTTTCATTTTCTTGGGCAAGGTGAAACTGTACGGAACACGCACACCCCACGAGCATCTGTCTAGAAGCAGCAAGCGTACACAGACTCATGATGACGCGTTGGTGCGGGATGGCTACGAGCCCCGTGGATTAGTTCGGACTAGAGGCCAGTCGGGTTTAAAGAGTGAGGGACGCTTTGTGGAATGGCGTTATAAGCAGCGAGCGGGGCATGGGTCGAATGTGTGGAAACTTGAGTATTTTTCACTCTCGGAGGTTCGGTTGCCATGGTCATCAGCCTAGAGGTGGCCTAGGCATGCCAACAAATACCGACCTCAAGGAAACGCCTTCACACAATAAACCGTAATGAAATGGCATTGTAGAATGCAAGCGCAACGCACATGTGCGAAGATAGGCATGTAATTTAGCGCTATGGTCAGAGAAGCTTGAGCACCGTGGAGTAGCCGTAGTTCCTTTGTGAATTGCTGGTGTATTTAACGCAACCTGTGCGCTAAGGTGGCGACTTTGCTGTGCGTGGATGCGTTGATGAGGTCCAGCTAGTGGGTTGTGCAAGGCTAATGCGGTTTTGGTGTGGGTGAGCAGAAACAGCCAATGTGTACTCGGTGTTGTTTGGTACCACTGGTGCCAGAGGTTTGTTTTTGGGTGAGAGTTGAGGCACGCAGCCGTCAATGCGTTTTCGCCGACTCCAGTAGGACTTTCCTGTCTTAGGTGCGTTTAGGCTGTTCAGTAGAAGGCACGAACCGGGAGGTGTTATTCAGTTGGCGGATCCTCAGGAAGCTGGTGACACTTCAATTTCTGCGCATAAATATGTGTAGGTGTTGTCGTGTCTTATTGCATGTGCTCAGATCCATAACAGCAGTGCCTATCCTCTGACCAGATGTTTGAGTATGGTGCCAAGCTGAGTGGTTTTGCGGTAGGCAGGGTTTTGTTTCGGCTTTGGCTTTAGGATATTGCGAGTTATTTTCGGCAGATTATGTTTGTTTTTGTATCTGGATAACAAAAAGGAGAGTGCAACGGGTTGGAAAGCTGACTTTCGTATTTGGCGCCCCATATTCTTTTTCTGTGTACTGTGCATCTGTGCGTATGGCGGTGAAGGCAGGGTTTTGGATTTGTGCCATCTGACGCACTTTGCGTAACAAAAAGCTAGTATGATATCACAAGGAAACGTCTTTCCGTCCAGTGTGGTTAGTGCCTGTCCCTGCAACAAACACGCATAGGCTGACGGTAGCACCTAGCTTCTCTGCCGCACTGTGATCGGTAGCCTGTTGCATGGTGCAGCCGTACTAATAAAACTATGCAGTTCACAGCATCTGGGGCGTGTTTAAATGTGTGCTTTTGAATGACCCATTGTGGCAGCAGCCGTCGAGGATGACAAGGTGAGCAGCGATCAGAATTCGTGCTGTGGTTGGAAATTGTATCGGCAAAATGTTGCACCGCTAGATAAAGTTTATTGCAGCCGGGCAAGTCGTGGACGGGGATAATGTTGGGGCAGCGTTAACATGGGTCCAGCCTAATAGGGTGTGCTACGTTTGTGGCAGAAGGCTATGCGCAAGGCTAGAGGCAGGAGGCATGCGGTATGCACGAATAGCTGTGAGTTGACCTGATTTTTGTGTAGCATGCTACCACAAAATGTACATGTTGTAGTCCGAGTGGTGTGGAGCGTAGCACCCAATGGTGCCTGTATATCGCTCAGGGCAGCGCAAATTTTTGAGCAGCAGTTGTAGCAGATGGGAACTGTATGAGAATCGATATGTGGGAAACCCTAGTCAGGTGTGGCTGTGTAGCACAGTGTGGGCGGGTAGCCTCGAAAGCTTGTCTGCTATGCCCATTTTGTTTGCATGTTTGTGAGGTCGGTAAGAGGGCTGCAGGGGTGATTCAGAATGAATTCCCCAGGGTTACGCTTGCTGGGTGGTGAAGCCATTCCGAATGGAAGCCAAGGAAGCTGGTGAATCGAGTTCTGCCCTGTGAGAAGAGGAAATGGCTACTGCAAGATTTGTGCTGGCTGTTTTTTAGCTCGTATGTTGATTCATTGGACCGTCGTCTAACTGGATAAAGTTGAATGCACAAGCACAATTGCTAGCCATGTTAAGGAGGGCTGATGTTTTTGGCACATCCGCCTACTGCAGCCTGGCTTGATATAGAATTTCTCCGAGCGTCTAACTGTGCGGTATATGGTAAGCAGCAACTAGTGCGGGCTATTGAGTACGCATGTAACCGCGCGTTCCTGTGCAAACGCGACGATGCACTTGCCAATTTTCGCAAGTAGTATGCTTTGGGGGTCAATCTTAATGACGTGTGCAACAGGTCCTGTGCTAACTAGCTTGTGTGGCTAGTGAGATGCTTTGGATTCATCCTTGGTTATTGCGAGTGGCAGGTCGAAGTAGTAGAGAGTGCACCCCTACGGGCAAGAACGCACTGCATCGTGGTGCGCCCTACGAATGTGGTGGTTCTCACTTCGCCGTCGACCGAATCAGTCGCGCCGCTGAGTCTGTATGGATTTTAAAAGTAGACGTTTGAAGCTTCGGTAAAATAGGTTGGCGCCGATGTACATACCTGAGACGAAGGGCTATGTAGGGTCCATGCTGCTCTCCTGTGTTATTTTACCGTGCTGTGAGTGTTTGTTGGGCAATAGAGCAGTAGTGCATTAGTGAACGGGTTGGTGCGGTTGTCTGCTAGCAGGTTGAACGGTATTTGATAATGCATCAAGCTGTTGAGCGGTGGAATTGCGTGTGGTTTTTACTGAGATTGTACTATGCCACATGTGTGCAGGGATTGAGGAGGGAAACGGGTATGCTAGTTGCAGGGCACAGCATGTGTCATACAAAAACTGATTCTGGCCTCAGTTTGTGGCCGCTGCTCTTCGTTTTAGGTGTTTGCGCGCAACCACTAAGAGGCAATGGTTGCACCATCAGCAGGGCTTTAGCCTTTGCCTGGTGGGGTCGTTTGAAAGCCGTGTGGCGTCTGTAGCAGTGTTTGTATGTGCCGTAGGTATTGCAGGTGGCTTCGGGACATGGGGCACGCGCCTCATACTAGTGAAGAAATCAGGAAAGTGTTTGACTATCGAATATGGTACAAGGCAAACAGGGCGCTTTCCCGAGTGCCGAGTAAAGAGGGATGTGGGGAGTGTAAGAACAAGTGGTCTAGTGCTTTGGCAAGATCTGCACATCAGCAGCACGGGGCTGTTGGTGAGACATTTGCGTACTGCTCTGTTAACGGCTCCACATGTATCGGCAGACAGCTTGGTAACACCTTGCTTCAATCCAAACTCTTCCAACTGTTTTTCGTGCTGTACGAATGACCCAAGGGAATGGTGTTGCGGTGGACCTTTGCATACACTGTGTTGCGCATTTGCTTGTGGTTATTGCCCTGTCCTGCCGACAATCTGCATCTGTTGCGTGTTCATTTAAGTAAAGGCATGCAGACGCGGAATCAACATACTACTAGTGTGTACTGCGTGAGGAAGGCTAGCATTTCAACTAATTGTTCCAGCAGAAACAGCCAAGCATTATACTGATTGGTCTGAATGTGGTCGATGTGTTCGCTGACAGTGAAGCCTCCAGCCTTTCGGTGGGGCTCTTCTATGGTGAGTTTGCCGCATAGGATTATTTGCTGCATAACTATTCTATTGTATTCGTGACTTCAGAATGTAAGTTTTGGTTGGCAAGTGTGTGCAGGAGGTAACACGCTGTAACCGTGCAGCGCCTGCTATCCACTCAAGAGATATCTTCTGTTTCCATGCGGCAGCCACCAATTCTGACATCTGGCTTTGGTGGTCCGCAGGTTAGCGTATTGAAGCGTCACTAGTCAAAGCGCCAGATGGAAGCGTGCGTTCGCTGTTCGTATTGCAAGTGCAAGAGCAATGGTTTGGAAAGCCTATTTGCCAAGGAACGCTAGGTAGCAACCATGCACAGTGAATTGGGGAACGGTATGCTGGTAAGGAGTTGGATATGCGGAATTTTTACGTGCAAGCCAATGCCTCTACGCAGCAGCATGCTTTGAGAGCACTCAGTGCTCTTCGCGTATGTTTTCGTTTGTTAAATGGTTTAGGCAGGTGACGATGAGAAGAGTGTCTGCTTGCATTTACTTTGTACTAAGGCCTTGAAGGTTTGGCTATAGATGTATGGTGAGCAGACTGCATGAGTTGCACAGTCTGCAAATAGGCTCAAAGTGTGTTACAACTGGTTTTGCTCTAGAAGACGTCTTCATGTATACCGAGGTTGCCAGCAATCTTGGCTTAGCTGTCTTTGTACAAGATGTGTAGTGGACGGCCCTCGAAAGCCTGCTTGCACTGGGCAGTGTAGTGTGAACCACGATATCCATTTGCTCTTCCTTCAGACGAAAATGAATGGGACATATTGGAGTACATTTCTATGGCGTTGCTTGATAGCTGGTACGGCATCGGGTGTGCACTGACCCAATGAATTCTACTACACATTGAATAGGTTGGATGTAGGCTCGGGAGGCACTACTGCGGACTGTAGCCACTTCACCCTGGCACACTGACTACCTCATGCACAACATTTACTTCGAAGCCTCCTTGGTGTATGCAGTGTTTGGATTCAGTGTCGCAGAGTATGTCAAAGTTCTCAGATCGGTGCCAGGTGTAAATGTGACTGCCACTCTCGCAGGTGTTGCAGGTTGCTGGCAACATGGGGCGAAGGCAGTGCGTGACGATGGGTGAACGGGCGGCTTTTTGAAAAGCGGTAGTGCGCAGCTTCGAGTTATCAACATGCAGGGGCTGTGGTTGCGTTTGTGTGCGACATGGAATCGTGGTCGTGTGATGTTTAGATGATATTAGTTTGCTGTGCAAAGATAACGATTGCTTGGGCCTTTACCTTTCTTGGTTTGCTCGCACTTCTGGTATTCAATTTTGTAGCTCAGCTACCATTCACTTGTCAGGTAAATTCCATGCAGAGCATATAAAGGCCGTCAGGAAGCTCTTGCAGGAAACGAGGACCCCTCGCCTCGTCTATTGCTCATATGCTTTCTGATGACGTTTTGTTGGCAATGCCTTCGGTAATAAACTGAAGCCATAAATTCTTCTTGAAAGAGGTTAGAGACTGGATGTGAAGTACTGTTGTGATTATCTGCTGCTGCTTGAGTGATGCTTATGCACTAGATATTTACTCTCTGTGGGAATGCCGAAAGTACACAGCACATGCAGACCCCATGTGCCTTCGTTTACGAGCAACAAGCAAGCGCACAGGTATGACGCTTCAGTGCATGGTGAGAAGCAGCTTGGAAGTAGCATAATCATGCAATCAAATGCTGAGCGCACAGTACCCTCCCCCAAAAGAGCGAATACGCAGGAAGCGGCGACTTGGATTGCAAGACAAACGCACGAGCGCGGAGGGAGGCATGTAGTTTAGCGGGATCCTTAGCCCGAAAAGGCTGATGACCATGGATTGACTGCAGTTCTTTCCTGTTTCGCTATTGTATTGTATGCAACGTGTGTGCTCATACCTCGCTCTGGTCCATGCTCGGCTGCGTTGGTGTGGTCCAGCAAGTGGGTTTGTGCATGGCATGTGGGTTTGCTGTGGGTGGGTCAAAGCAGCGGATGTGCAGCCAGTGTTGAGCGGTTCCAAAGGTGTCTGCGCTTGTGTTTTCGGGTGTCGCTGCAGATACGGAGCAGTCCAATGCGTTTTATCTTATTTCGGTAGGACTCCTTACTTTGGTGCGCATAGTGTGTGCAGCGGAAAACACTATACGGGAGATGCTTTCCAATTCACAGTGCCAGGCCAGATCCCCTAGCAGTCGTCAGAACTGTCGATCCTGCACGTGAAATCTGTGCAAGTGTCATCCGGTCGATTTGCATGTGGTCAGAGCAGCAATATCTATACCGATTCTTACATGTTTTTGTGGGAATGGGACCAAGCAGAGTGGTGGTTCAGTAGGTGCACAGTTTTGTTCCATGGCTTGTGTTTGGAGGTCACTTGTTTGGAGTGTATGGAACCCTATCGTGCGTTGGCGCAAGAAACACGAGTGGTTGTAGCACGTGTACGTCGGCTAGGTTCTGCCAAGCTTTCGATGCTAATGTCATTAGAGGGCCGTAAATGTTTGAGCGTTACATGACTCAGGAAGTATGCACTTTGCGTCCAGAGGTGTGTCGGTTGCAGGCGGCAATTGCTCCTACAGCTAATTTACGTAGGCTGGTGACAGCATCTAGCTTCTGTACTGCACTGTGATAGTTAGCACTATTGCTCAGTGCAGCCGCACGGAAAGAAGTAGGCTATGCTATGCACTCGAGGTTGGTTTTACTTGCGCAGTTAGGAAATGTCTATCGCTAAAGCAAAAGCATAGCGGAACAAGGGGAGGACGGTGATATATTCGTGCTTTGGCTGGATTTTGTATTGTCAAGCTAGAGCACCGCTACATGAAGTTTATTTGAGGGGACTACGTAGTTGGTGGGAACAAATAGAAAGAAGTTTGTGTTTGGGTATGCGGTGATTGGGTGTGGTGCTTGCGTGGCAAAATGATTTGCGCAGCGCTAGAGGCAGCAGGCATGCGTGATGCAGTAATGTGTGTTAATTGACATGATTTGTGTGCACATGTTGCTTGCACAAAGTGTACGTGATGTAGTCCGCTTGCTGTGGTTTGCCGTTTCTCATAGCATCCTCAAATCTTTCGGGGAAGCGCAGAAGCTTTCCGCAGGTGCGCTTGACAATCACAAGGGGAATGTTCTGTCGACGGCCACATTCAGGGGTGCTGATTTGGGACTGTGTGTAGGGACGCCTCAATGCTTGCCCTCCACGTCCATGCCACCCTTTGCTTTTTCGTCAAGTCGGTCAGCGAGGGGAAATGGCCATTCGGAAGAATTCTTTCGGCTGCACAATAGTACGCAGGTTGGAGTATTTGGAATGTGGAGGGCGAGGAAAATTGGCAAAGGCTGCTTAGCGACTTGTATTGCTGAGCCCTTGGAATCCTTGGCTGAGGAAGGGCTTACAGCGCGGGCGGTACTGGCCTTGCTTCAGATTGTATGTTTTCTCATTGAGGCATTCTCTGGCTGGGCAGGGCAACGGCAACGGCCTACGTCCTTATCGACGCTAACGGATCTAAAATACGCTGGCCATATAATCCTACTGCAGCCTGCCTGAATGTTAGTGGCAGTCCTGCGAGTTCGAGGTGTGCCTGATATAATTAGCAGCCACTGGTCCAAGCTATTGAGCACACATTTGTACAGCATGTGGCTTCGTAAAAAACAACAGGCTGCGTTTGCCACTTCCAAGTGATATGCTTTGGGGTCGATCGAGATGACATGTGTAAAAGTTTCTTCGTTAAAGGGTTTGTTGTGCCTACTGGCTCGCGTTAGTTTCAGGCTCGGTAATCACCATTTGCAGGTTGGATTCGTAGCGATTGCACTTCATGGTCAGGTATGCACTGCAGCATCGTGCGTACTATAAAATGTAATGATTCTCAATTCTTCTTCCCCCTGGCTTATTCGTTCTACTGCCTCTAGCTATATTCCAATAAAACGAACCTATCGGTTCTGCAAATTATGTTTATGCCTTCAAAATCGCTCATGTCGGCCTCATTGTGGGGTTGGAGGGTGCTCCTCTGTGATTGTTCTTTAGTGCCTTGTTGTGAGTGCTTTCAAGGCAATCAAGCGGCAGTAAATTGGTGCGCGAGTAACTGTGGTTAAACTTACTATTAGGTTGAAGGGTACTGGTAGAGCACCAAGCTCATTAGTGGTGTAATTGCATGTGGGTTTTTACTGCGATTGATCTAGCCCACAACCACCCACGCTGTCAGGAGCAAGGATTGTATGCTGGTTGCAGACCACACCATTTCCGTATGTTCAGAAAGTGAGTTTGGCTGCAGGTAACGGATGTTGTGTAGCCGTTTAGATGTTCATGCGCAGGTACTACGAAATAATGGTTGCGGCATTTGTGTAGCTTCATCCTTTGCTTTGTATACATGTCCGAAGGCCGCGTGGCGTTTATAGCTGTGTCTCTATGCGATGCCGGTATTATGAGCACTGTCTAAAAACCAAGCAAACATCGCATCCTGGGAAAAGCATCTGGGGAATGTTTGTGTAGCGCAGATGTTAGAGGGCATATATGACGATTTTCCAATCAACCACTGTACAGGGACGTGAGAGGGTGCCGTAGCAAGTAGTATAGTGCTTTGGCAAGATATGCAGAACAGCGGCATTACACTGTTCGTGGTATATCTGCTTAATGTTATGTGCGCTTCTACGCGTAATGGCAGAGAGCGTGGTACGGCCTTGTCTTGGCCTAATCTGTTCCTGAGGCATTTAATGTTGTGTGAGGGGCAAAGGGATCGGTATTGCGAAAAAGCTCTTCATTAACACAAACACGCAAAGACTGCAGAATGTGGGCAGGACAGGGCAACACCCACATTCTGCAGTCTTTGCGTGTTTGTGTTGATGAAGAGCTGCCAGTGCGGCGTTGACAGGTTACTAGTGTGTACTGCGCAAGGAAGGCAAGGATTTTGGATGAAATAGATTTGAACAAAAGGTGCCATATATAATAATTGCTAGATCACATTTGCTGGTCGTGTTAGCTGAGAGTGAAGTAGCCTATAGCCATTAAGTCGAATTGTGCTATGATTGGGAATGGTGCGTAGGCGTAGTTGCGGTGTAGGTGTTCTAGTGTAACGACGAGCTCAGGATGTAGGCTTTGGGTTTCCCACTGCACGCAGGAGGTGACACGCTATGACCCTGCGGTGCCTGTCTTTCTTTCAAGATATCCCCACTGTATACATGTCAAAACCACCAATTTCTAGTGCTGGTCTTGGTCATCCTTAAGTTGGCAGCGTATTAAAGCGTCACTAGTCAGTGCGCCGGGGGCAAGCATGCGTTTACGTTGAGAGTGCAGACGCCACGGTGTGGTTGGCTTATTTGCCAAGGAACGCTAGGTAGCACGCAGTCACAGTCATTGGGGGATCGGTATGTGTGTATAGATATGTGGAATTTCTCCCCGCAGCTCTGTGACGCTGATCTTGCTCAGCGATCTAGGCATCTATTTTTGTTCGTTAAATGATGCATACTAGCGATGATGAAAATGTCTGCGTGCAGGTATATTGTGCTGTACCGTAAAATGTTTGGCTGTTGGTGTAGGTTGAGCAAACTGCACAGGGTGCACAGGACTGGGAAACGTCAGGGTGCGTTGCAGCTGGTGCCGCTCTAGGAGACGTTGTCTGGTTTGCTTAGGTCGCCAGATATGCTTTAGCTTAGCTGTCGTTGTATACAAGTTGTAGCGGACGACCGTCTGAAGGTTGCGTGCACAGGGCATTGTAGAATCAACCATGATTTCCATTTGTTTCCCTTTTGTAGGAAAACTATTTCACCCATCATGTCTAAAGCATTTGACATTGACATGTGTGTCTTGTTGCTGTACTAGTGTAAATATTGGTACTTCAATTACCTAGCTGAGTTGGACTGCTCTTTGTGTACACAGCACACAGTCCAGAAGCGCCTGCGGAAAATGAATACATTCGGCTAGTCTCCTGCTCAAGCAGGTTCCTGGTGACACTGTGTATCCAACTCGTTTGGTCATCTGAAGCCACAGTCGTATCTGTGGAACACATGAGAGTGATTCTGTCTGAAAGTGTTGTGACTAGCTTCGTCTGGTGGGTTGATGCTTTTGTACATGATGTTTCTTTTTCTCGAACAAGCTGATGCTGCACGAGACACGCACACCCCACGAGCATCCGTCTAGAAGCAGCAAACATGTACTGACTCATGGAGACATGTTGGTGCAGGGTGTCTAGGAACCCTGTGAAATAGCTTGGAGTAGAAGGCTACGCGGTTTCAAGAGTGAGGACGTTTTGTGGAATGGCGTCGGTAGCAGCATGTGGGGCATGGGTCAAATGTGCGGAAACCTAACCGTTTGTCCCAATCCATGGTTCAGTTGCCATTGCCATCTGCCTGAAGGCGGCCTTGGCATGCCGGCCGATGCTGACCTCAATGTAAAGCCTCCACGGAGTAAAAAGCAAGAAAATGGCATTGTAGAATGCAAGCGCAACGCACATGTGCGAAGATAGGCGTGTACTTTAGCGCTATGGTCAAAAGGGCCTGACGGCCGTGGAGGGGCTATAGTTTGTTCATGACTAGCTTGTGTATTTAATGTGACTTATACACTAAGAGCACGGCTTCTCTATGTGCGACTGCGTTTGTGGGATCCAGCAAGTGAGTTGCGCAATGCAAGTGCTGTTTGAGAGTGGGTGAGCAGAAGCAGTCGATGTGTACTGGGCATTGTTTGGTATCACTGGTGCCTGGGCTTTGTGATTCCCACTGTTAGTTTAGATACGCATCGTCAATGTCTTTCATTACGGTATGAGGCTGTTTTCCTTGGCGCTTTTAGCCGGTGCAGTAGAAGGCACGAAACGGGAGGTAATTTTCAGTTGGCAGATCCTCAGGAAGTCGGTGAAGGGTGTAATTCCTGTGCATAAATCTGCGCAGGTGTTGTAGTGTCAAATTGCATGAGCTTAGATCCATCATATCACTACCTGCTGTTCCATGGGATATGTTAGAATGGGGCCAAGCGGAATAACGGTTTGTTAGATGCAGGGTTTTGCTAGGGCTGTGAGATTTAGGACATGGTGAGTTGGCTTCAGCGTTCGGTCCGTCTGTTTGCATCTGGACAAGAACAAGGAATGCAAATAGCTAGAGAGCTGGCTTTCGTGGTTGGGCGCCCCACGTTCCTTTTCTGTGCACCTTGGCAGCTGTCCATATAACGGTGAGGGCAGGATTTGGTGTTGTACCATCTGATGCACTTTGCGTGACAAAAAGTTACTCTGCTATCACAAGACAAAGTCTTTGTCCAACGTGGATAGTGCCTGTCCATGCTACGAACACGCTTAGGCTGCCTCTAGCGGCTGGCGTCTCTGCTGCATTGTGATTGGAAGCACTATTTGCGTACCACGGCCGTATTAAGAGAGCAATGCTGCGCACAGCGCCTGGGGTATGTTTTGACTGCGTGGTAAAGAATGGCCCATTGTGGCAGCAGCCACTCTGGGTCACAATGCGAGGACCGATCGGAATCCATGCTGTGGCTAGATATTGTATGGGCAAACTGTTGCACCGCTACATAGAGCTTATTACAGGAGCGCACGTCATAGACGGGAATAGTGATGGGGCAGCTTTCACTTGCGTCCAATATGATGTGGTATGGTGCGTTTGTGGCAGAAGTTTATACACAAGGTTGGAGGCAGCAGGCATGCGGGATGCAGCAATAGCTGTGACATGATCTGATACGGGTGTAGCATAGTCGGACGAAAAGCACATTGTGTGGTCCGAGTGGTGTAGGGGATAACTTATAAGAGTGCCAATATATCGTTCAGGGCGGTGCACATGCACATAGCAGCAGTTGTAGCAGATGGGAAATGTATGAGAATTGTTATGTGGAGGAGTTTAGTGAGGTGTGTTTGTGTAGCACTAGCATATTGTGGGCAGGTAGGCTGTAATGCTTGTCTAGCTTGTCCAGCCTGCCATCCATATATTTTCGAGGTTGACTAGAGAGGTGCAGTGGTCATTCGGAATGAATTCTATAGGAGGCTGTGTTCTGCGTGGTAGGTGGCGCAGGCATTCGGAATGTGGAAGCCGAGTAAGCTGGCGAATGGAGTTTCATCCTGTTCGTTAAGAAAATGAGTACATCAAGGTTTGTACTGGCTTTGTTTGAGATGGTACGTTCACGCATGGGACTGTTCGCTAAGTGAAAAGAGTCGAAGGCGTAAGCTGAAGTGTTATATTTTGTGAGGACTAAAAAGGTTTGGGCACATTAGCGTACTGCAGCCTGGCTCAATATAGCTTTTTCCTTCAGTGTGAAACTGCGCTGCATATGATACGCAGCAGCCGGTTTAAGGTATTGATCAACCACGTGGCCTCGCGTTCCTGTGTAAACGCGGCAGGCTGCACTCGCCAATTCTCCCAAGTAGTATGCTTAGGAGCGCGATGTATATGACATGTACAATAGCTCCTTCGTTAACACGCCTGTGTGGCTACTGAGGTGCATTGGATTCATCGTCGATTATTTCGAGTTGCAGGTCGTAGACGTAGGGATTACACTCCCATTGGCAAGAAGGCATGGTTGTGCGTCCGACGAATGTGGTGATTCTCACCTATTTTGCTGCTGGCATAGCTCGTCGTGCTAGTTGGCCTCTATGGATTCTGCGCAAAAGCATTTGACGCTTTTGCACATTAGGTTAACGCCTGCGGTAATAGCTGAAGCCAATGCTTTTATAAGGTGCATGATGTTCCTCTGTGTTTGTCTTAAGGATCATGTTGACTGTTCGTTCGGCAATGTGGTAACAGAACACTAGTGTACGGGTCGGTGTGATGGCTGACCCGAAGGTATTGGTGGCTTACCTAGCTGCCGAGTGGCAAAGGGTTCTCATAATATTTCACTGTGGCTGCACTGCGTCATGGGTGCATGAGGTTTGGCGATGTCAGCAGGTGTGCTAACTGTGGATCATGCCGAATCTCGTACATCAGAGAGTGGGTGTGGCCTGAGGCAATGGCGTATATCCCTCGTTTCACATTTTTACGTGCATCCACTAAGTGGCAATAGTTACAGCCTTAGTGCGGTTTTATCGTTTGCCTTGAACCGGCTTATAGGGTCTTTTACAGGCCGAGTGGCGTTTGTATCAGCTCTAGGCCCTTCGCATGTTTTCCGAATACTCGACAGTGGTTTGCTGCTAGTGCACAGATCGCAAAAGGCTTTGGCTAACGCAAATGCTGAACGGCAAACAAGGTGGTTTACCAAGTAACAAGCAAAGAGTGGCGTGGGAGGGGGTAGTACCAATTGGTCTAGTGCATCGGCACGGCGTGCACATCAATAGCATGGAACTGCTGATGGCACATGTGCGAAGTGCCGTGTGTGCCCCCACATGCGTCGGTAGGCAGCGTAGTACGACCTTGTCTCACGCCAATCTGTGGCGACTGCTTTCCGTGTTATGTGAATGGCCTACGAGATTGGTGTTGCAGAGGACCTTTCCATACGCTGTGTTGCCCGTTTGCATAAGGTTGTTGCCCTGTCCTGTCCACATTCTGTATTCGTCGCGCGCTTATGTGAATGAAAGGGTACCACTAAATCATCGGCAAATTACTAGTCTTTAGTGCCTGAGGAGAAGGCCACATTGTGTTTTAAACAGGCTTCAGCAGAAACTGCCGTGCATCATACTGGTTGGTCTGAATATGGTTGGTGTGTTTGCAGACAGTGAAGCAGCCTCCAGCCTTCCGTGAAACTATGCCATGATTGCGTTCGCCAGACAGTGGTAGTTGCCGCATAAATGTACTAATCTGTCCGTGAGCTCAGGCTGTACGCTTTTGTTGTAAAGTGTATGCAGGAGGCAATACACTGTAAGCCTGCAGCACCTGCTTTCTATTCAAGAGATGCCTACTGTATCCATGCGGCAGCCACTATTTTCGAGTGTCGGCTTTGGTGAGCCCCTAGGTGGACAGCGTATTGAAGCCTCAGCCGTGAGAGCGCCAGAGTGGAACATGCATTCGATGTTTGTATTGGGAGTGCGGAAACCACAGTGGTTAGCTTATTTCCCAAGGAGTGCTAGGTAACAAGCAGGAGCAGTAGGCAGGGGAACGGTAGGTGGGTAGAGTTGGGTTTGCAGAATTTGTTTCTGCGTGGTTGTGGCTGTTCGCAACAGCATGCTCTGCAAGCAAGGAGGTACTACGCATAAGTGTTTGTTTGTTGAATGGTGTGGGCTGATTACGATGGAAAGAATTTCTGCTTGTAGTTATTTTGTGTTGTCTCGTAGTGTGTTTGGTTCTAGCTGTAGGGCGAGCAAATTGCGGAGTCTGCAGAGGCCTCGAAAGGACGCAAAGTGCGTTGTAGTTGGGGTGATTGTTAGAGGCGTTTCCATATATGTTCATGTTGCTAGCCATATTTCGGTTTAATTGTGCTTGAAACGTATGGCGTAGGGGAGGGCTTTCAAAAGAGTGACTCCTGCGGGGAACGGTAGACAGAGCAAAAACCTTCGTTTGATAATTTCTTTTTCTAGAAAGGCATACCATGGATTAGAAGTACATTGTGTGGCCTCTCTTGAACGTTGGTATGGGGTCGGGGTATGACTCAAAAAATGCACCTACACATTGAATAGCTTGGATGCAGTCTTTGGAGGCGCTACTCCGAGCAGACACTTCACCCAGCACACTGGATTCCTTACGCACAACGTTGGTTTTGGCATGTAGCAGGCACATGCAGTGTTTGGAGTTTGTGCTGTCGACTATTCCAAAGTGCCTAGACCTGTGCCAGGTATAAATGTGGCTGGCACTCTCGCAAGTGCTGCAGGTTCCTGCGGACATGGGGACAAGGCAGTGCTCTGCACGTGGATGAGTGGGTAGCTTTGGGGAAACCGGTAGCGCACTGCTTCAGGGCGTCTAGAGGCAGAGGCTGTGTTTGAGGTTGTGTCTGGCATGGAAGGGTGGCCTTGGGTTGTTTGGAAGATGGCAGTTGGCTGTGCAAATCTAACCGTTATTTTTTCAATAGCCTTTCTTGGTTTGCTAGCACATCGTGTATGCAATTTTGTAATTTGGCTGACTTACACTTGTTAGAATGAATTGCATGCAAGGCAGCCAAAGGTAGTCCCGACGTGCCTGCAAGATACGAGGACCTTTGGCTCGTCTGTTGCCTGCGTGGCTTTGTGGTGAAAAGTTGTTGGCAATGCGTTTGGTTATTAGATACAGTCATACCCCCATGTGTGGAGCACATTAGTGCTTGAATGCAGGGTATTGTTGTGAAAATCTATTGTTGTTTAAGTGCTCTCTCTGAACCGAATGTTTACTATTTGTTGGCAAGCTGGAACCGCACAAGGAACGCAAGTCTTAAGAGGTTCTGTTCAAAAACAGAAAAGCTGATGATTAACACATCTGAGCAGGGCGCCTCGCAGCCTGGTGGGAACATGGCAATACAGCCAAGTGCTGGTCATAAGGTAGCACCTCTACAAAATGAATTGTAAGAGACACCGCAAAGTGCATTACAAACGCAGCTCAAGGCTGAGAAGATAGGCGTTCACGTTAGCGGTCTCCATGCCCAGGGGAGCCTGAGCACTGTGGAGTGGCTGCAGTTCTGTCATTTTCAATGTTGTATATGGTGCGGCAAGGGTGCTGATGCTGGAGGCCTGCTCATGGAGGTCTGAGCTGGCGAGATACAGGAAGTGGGTAGTGCAAGGTACATGAGTTTTGGGTGTGGGTGTGCAGAAGTAGCCAATGTGTACCCGCTAATAATTGGTACCTGTGGTGCTTTAGATTTGTGTGCTGGAGTGGCAGATGAGACACGCAGCCCTTCTGAGATTTTCTATCCCGTCACCTCCCAACTTAGTTGGCGGGTTCTCTAGAAGCCACTGAAGACTGCAGCCGCTCCGCCTGAATCGGGGTACGTGAGGCCGTGCGGTATTGCATATTCTCAAAGCAGCAACATCCATACGGGTCTTTGCATCGGACACGTGAGTATGGTCAAAGCAACACGGTGCTTCATTAGGTTAGAGTTGTGTTCCATGGCTTGTGTTTGGAGACGTGGTCAGTTAATATCAGCGTATGGAGTCTTCATGCGCACTTGCTCATACGACATGAGTGGTTCCAGCAGCCGAAAATGGGCTAGCGTCTGGCAACGCTTCGACGCGGAATTGACTAGGAGGCTGTTCCAAACGTTTGCACGTTGCATTGCTCAGGAGGTAGGCGCTTTGATTCCAGAGGTGTGGAGGGTGTAGGTGGTGATTGTTGCTCCAGCTAACGCACCTGAACTCAGGCCAGCACGTAGTTTTCCATGCGCATCTGAGATCGCTAGCAACGTTGCTTAGTACAGTCGCACGGAGAGGCGTAGGCCGCGTACTGCGCTTGAGGAGTATATCACTTTGGTGCTTAGAATTTATCTAGTGTAGTGGCAGAATCTGAGAGGCCCGAGCAGCATCCTTGTTCAGAAGAGCCTGAGCACCGCGGAGTGGCCACAGTTCTTTCATGTTTCTATGTAGTACGTAGTGCGGCATGTGCACTGATTTCGGGGCCTGCTCATACGTGTCTCCGTTGACGAGGTTCAGATAGTGGGTTGTGCAACGCAAGCGCGGTTTTGATGTTGGGGCGCAGAAGCATCCATTGTGTACCCGCTAATGTTTGATCCCCCTGGCACCTTGGGCATATCTTTCCCAGTGCTGGTTCAAAGCCAATTCCCTCAACGCATTTTGGTGCCATTTTTGGTAGGGGGTTGCTTTTGGGGGGGGGAGAAAGCAAATCACAGTGCGGTGCCTGTGGGGAAATCTTCGTTGGCGTCTTCGTGTCCAGTTGCATATGCTCGAATCCCTAACATTAATAGGAATCCTTTCATTGAATACGTGAGTATGGTCCACGAGGAATGACAATTTGCTAGATACCAAGTCCTGGGGGGTTCGGGGTTTTTGGAAATGGTGGGTAGCTCCCTAGCTTTTAATGCATGTGGTTTCATCTGGATAACACAAAGGAGTGCAACGCGCTGGAAAGCTGGCTTTCGTGTATGGCGCCCTGTGTCCCTTCTCTGTGCACTGTGGAATGTGTCCGTATGGCTTTTAGCGAACCGTTGGGTGCTGTGCCACTTGGTGCACTTTGCGTGACAAACACATAGTATGATTTCACGAGGAAAATGCTTTGTGTCCAGTGTGGGTAGTGCCTGTCTTTGCTACTAACACTCTTAGGCTGACGCCAACACCTCGGTTCTCTGCTGCATTGTGATCGGTAGCAATGTTGCATGGCGCAGCCGTACTATGAAAACTATGCTGCGCACAGCACCGAAAACTATGCTGCGCACATCGCCTGCTGCGTTTCTCAACTGTGTGCTTGAGAATGGCCCATTGTTGCAGCGGCTGCTCAGAGTGCCATGTGAGGACCGAGCAGAATTCGTGCTGTGGCTGGATGTTGTAATGCCAAGTGCTGCACGGCTACATAGAGCTTATTATAGGCGCACATGCCATAGACGGGGATGGTGGTGAGAGAGCGTTCACTTGGGTACAGCATAATATGGCGTGGTGGGTTTGTGGCAGACGCTATACAGAAGGCTAGAGGCAGCAGCCATGCGGGATGCAGTGATAACTGTGATTTGACCTGATTTGTGTGTGTAGCATGATCGCATTTAACGAACATGGTGTGGTCCGAATGGTGTAGATCGTAACTTTGAACAGTGCCTGTCTATCGCGCAGGGCAGTGTCAGTGCTCTGAGCAGCCGTTGTGGCAAATGGAAAGTGCAGAATTGTTTGTGGAGGACTCTAGTCAGGTGTGGCTGCCGAGCACTGTGTTTGCAGGTACGTTCTACTGCTTCTCGACCTCGTCCAATCCTGCTAATCGCATGTTTGTAAGGTCGGTAAGAGAGAGCTGCAATGGCCATTCGGAATGAATTGCATATGGAGCTGTGTTGCACTGGCTGGGTGGTGAAGGCATTAGGAATGTGGAAGCCAAAGAAGCTGCTTGAATGCACTCCGTCTCTGTGCGTAGAAGAAATGCCTATTTGCAAGGTTTGTACTGGCTTTGTTGGAGATTGTACGGTGACTAGATTAATCGCACGCTAAACGAACAAAGTCGAAGGCGCAAGCCGAAGGAATCTTTATTGTGCGGAGGTCTGAAACAGATCGGGCATATTAGCCTACTGCAGCCTGGCTGGATATAGCACTTCTAGTGTGGAACTGCATGAAATATAATAAGCAGCAGCTGGCTCGAGATATCAAGCATACATGTGGCCACGGGTTCCTGTGCAAACGCTACATGCTGCGCTTGCCGATTGTCGCAAGTATTACGCTTATGAGGTTGATATAGCTGACCTGTGCAACACCTCCTCTATTAATTTGCTTGTGTGCCTACTGCGTTGCGTTGAATCATCTTTGGTTATTTTGAGTTGCAGGGCGAAGTCTTAGGGAGAGCACCCTCATGGGCAAGAACGAACTGCATCGTGGTGCATCCTACGCATGTAGTGGTTATCGCCTGTTTTGATACTGGCTTAGTTTGTCGTGTCGCTTGGACTGTATGGATTTTACAAGGACGCACTGGATGTTTTTGCAAAATAGGTTGAAGCCTGGTTGAATAGCTCTCGCCAAGGCTTTTATACGGTGCATGGTGTTCGTATGTGCTTTTTCCTTAGGATCGTGTTGTGAGTGTTTGTTCGGCAAGAGGTCAACAGTACATTGGTGGGTGGTTTGGTGCGGCTGTCCGCTAGCAGGCTGAAGGGTATTGGGGTGTACGAAGCTGTCAAGCAGCTAAAGGCTTGCACATGGGTTTCACTGAGGTTGCACTGCGTCACATGTTCATAGGGCGTTGCAGGGCAAGCCGGTGTGCTATCCATGGATCATCTTGTTTCTCATATGTCAGAACGGGTATTTTCCCGCAGGTAGTGCTCTCCGGTTTCCGTATCCGATGTTAGTGCACAGCTACAAAGAGCCACAGGTTGTAGCGTAAGCATTGCATTCGCCTTTTTCTTGGGCCGTCGACTACTATATTTTTATGCGACGCAAGGAATCAGATTATCCTCGATATTCTCGGCAAGGGCTTCATGCTAGTGCACATGTCGGAAAAATCTTTTCACGCGAATGCTGCAGGGAAAACAGGGTGCTTTCCCAAGTAACAAACAGAGAATGACATGAGAGGGTGCAGCAGCAATTGGTCTACTGCTTTGGCACAATGTGCTCATCAGTAGCATGGCACTATTGGTGGCACCTGTACGAAGTGCCGTGTGCGCCTCTGCGTGCGTCGGCAGGCAGCGGCGTGCAGCCTTGTCTTCGGCAAATCTGTGACGACTGCTTTCCGTGTTGTGTGAGCAGCCTAAGAAACTGGTGTTGCAGAGGACATTCCCGTACGTTGTGGTGCCCGTTTGCATGTGTTTGTTGCCGTATTCCGCCTGTATTCGCATTCGTTGCGCGCTTGTGTAAATGAAGACATGCCAGTTCGCCATTGACATGTTACTAGTGTGTAATGCGTGGGTAAAGGCTAGATTTTGGATTAGATATGCTTCAGCAGAAACTGTCATGCACCTTACTGGTTAAACTGAATATGGTCGATGTGTTTGCCGATGGTGAGATAGCTTCCAGCCCTTCCTTGAAGGTATTCTATGAGTGGGTTCGCTTGCAAGGAGTAGTTGCTGCATAACTATCCTAATCTATCGGTGATCTCAGGAAGTAGGCTTTAATTCGGCAAGTGCATGAAGCAGGTTTTACAATGCAGCCCCCCATGGCCTGCTTTTTATTCAAGAGATGCCTACTGTATCCATGCAGCAGCCCGCAATTTTGAGTATCGGCTTTGGTGGGTCCTAGGTGCGCAGCTTATTGAGGCCTTAGTAGTGAGAGCCCCAGATTAGAGCAGGCATTGGGAGCGCGGAAGTGAATGCGCTTAGTTTAATCGGCAAGGTGTGCCCGGTACCAAGCTGCCACAGTAGCCAGGGGGACGGTAAGTTGGTAAAGGTAGGCTTGCTGAACGTTTTCCCGCGTGTGTGTAACAGTTACCAACAGCATGCTTCGTAAAAAAGGAGGCACTACGCATACGTGCTTGTCTGTTGAATGGTGTGGGCTCTTCACGATGGAAAGAATGTCATCTTGCAGTTAGTTTAGGCGGTCTCGTAGAGTGTTTGTTCTTCGCAGCTTTAGGGCGTGCAAAGTGCCTAGGCTGTAGAGGCTCTGAAAAGACGCAAAGTGCGTTGCAGCTGGGGGAGCTGTCAGAGGCGTGTTCATGTGTGTTCATTGTGCCAGTCATATTTTTTGCCTTAGTCGTATCTGAACCCGAGGTGTCGGGGACCACCTGCAGAGGAATGGTTTGCGCGAGGCGGTGCAGAATGTACTATGGTTCCATTTGCTAGTCCCTTTTTTAAATAGCATACTATGCTCTAAGAGTACATTGTGTGGCGTGTCTTGAATGTTGGTACGTGGTCGGGATGTGAGATGACCCAAAGACTTTAACTACACATAGAATGGTTTGGATGTAGTCTCAGATAGCGGTGGTCCGGACTACAGGCACTCCACTCAGTACACTGGCTTCCTCACGCACAGAGTCTGTTTTGGCATGTGGAAGGCGCATTCGGTCTTTGCTTCGTGTGTTAAAGCGAATATCAAGGTGCCTAGACCTGTGCAAGGTGTAAATATTGCTGGCTCCCTCGCAGGTGCTGCAGGTGGCTGCCGACATGGAGACAAGGCAATGCGTGGGTGGTGGATGAGGGGGTAGCTTTTCGACCACCGGCAGCGCGCTGCGTCCGTATGTTAGCAAGCCCAGCCTCCTACAGTTTGTGTGCGACATGAATCGTGGTCGTGAGTTGTTTAGAAGATAGCAATTCGCTGTGCAAGCTCAACGAGTAAGTGGGCAACTGTTTTCCTTGGTTCGCTCGCGCTTTGGGTATGCAATTTCGTAGTT
This sequence comes from Cyclospora cayetanensis, assembly GCF_002999335.1. NCBI lineage: Eukaryota > Apicomplexa > Conoidasida > Eucoccidiorida > Eimeriidae > Cyclospora > Cyclospora cayetanensis. Next base: position 15,318 of record NW_020312141.1, on the reverse strand, counting down.
CAGCTGCCTTACACTTGTTAGGGTGGTTTGTATGCAAGGCAGCCAGAGGCGGTTTCGACGTGAATGCATGAAATGAGGACATTTGCCTTATCTGTTGCTCGTGTGGCTTTCGGGTGACAGTTTGTTGGCAATGTATTTGACCACGACTTAAACCCATACCCTCCTCTGTGGAGCACGTTACCGCTTGCCTGTAGATTATTGTTGGGATTATGTGCTGGTGTATGAGTGATCTTTCTGCACCGGATGGTTATGTACTGTGGGCAAGCTAAAAGTGCATGACAAATGCAGACCCTGCGAACGCTTGTTTAAAGCGACAAGCATACAAAAGCGCATGGTAGCGCGTTCGAGCAGGACGGGTAGCAGCCTGCTAGAGGCATGAAGATAGCTGTGACTGCTACTATCATGATAGCGGCTCTGTAAGGTGAATCGTCAAGCAATGACAATGAGGAATGCAAACCCAACCTACGTGTGCGAAGCAAGGCGTGCACGTTAGCCCCATCGTTGTTCAGGACAGCCTGAGCTCCCTGGAGCCACCGTAGTCTTCAATGTTTCACTGTATTATGCAGTGCCGCCCACGCCCTGATTGTGCGGCTTTGCTTACGTGCCGCTCTGTTGGCGAACGCCTACAAGGGGGTTGTGTTAAGGATCTGCGTTTTGGGTGTGGGCGAGCAGAAGCAGCCCATGTGTACTCGGCTTTGTTTGGTGCCACTGCTGGCTCAGATTTGTGCTTCCAAGTGCTCTATCAAACCGGCAGACCTCATGCCTTTTGATGCAGTTCCAGAAGGACGTTCCTGAGTTGGGAGGTCCTTTGGAAGCCACCGCAGGGTGCGGCTCGATTTCATAAATTTGTGTAGGTTTCGTCGTGGTACATTGCATGTCCTCAGAGAAGGAAGAACAATGCCAGTCCATGCACCAGATATGCGCATATGGGCAGTGTATAATGGTACTTTATTAGGTGTATATTCTTGTTCCATGATGTCTGCTTGGAGACACGCTCAGTGGTTTTTGTGTATGGCGTCTCTGTTCGCTTTGCCTACACGCATCGAGTGGTTCTAGCTCCCGCAAAGAGGCTAGTGTTTGCCAACGCCTCGATGCATGATTGCTTTGAAGGCTGTCAACCGTCTGCACGGTGCTTGACTCAGACAGTAGGCGTTTTGCTTCAAGAGATGTGGCTGATGCAGGGCGTGATGGTTCCTTCAAATAATGCACATAGGTTCACGCAGGCACCTAGCTTGTATGCTGCATTGTTAACGTTAGGATGCTTGCTTGATACAGGCGCAAGTATAGGAGTAGGTTGCTTACTGCATCTGATGTGTTTTTCACTTGGATGGAAGATACTGACTATTGTAGTGGCAAGAGCTCCGAGCGACAATGAAAGACCGAGCGGCTCCCTCCGTGAGCAGAGCCTACCGTCTGTCGAACGGATTCAATTATTGTATGTTGTACTTTTGTATTTAGTGCAACTTGTGCGCTGCCGTTATGTGCCTGCTCATGGTGGGCTGCGTTGGCGTGGTCCAGCAAGCGGGTCATGCAAGGCAAGTGCGGTTTGGGTGTGGGTGAGCAAGAGCAGCCATTGAGTACTCAGTGTTGTTCGGGTCCACGGATGATTTAGATTCGCGTTTTCGAGCGTTGGTAAAGACATGCAGACCTTAATGCTGTTGATGCAACTTCCGTAGGCCGGTGGTTAGTAGGCAGGTCCTCCGGAAGCCACTGCAGGGTGCGGTCCCTGTGCATGTATCTATACAGGTTTCTTCTTGTTGCAATCGATTTGCTCAGATCCTTATCATCAATACGCGTTCTTCAGTTGGATATGTGTGTATAGAGCAAGAGAGAATAATGGGGTATTAGGTGTAGACGTTTGTTCCATGATCCGTGCTTGGAGAAATGCTTAGAGCTTCCCAGTGCATGGAGTCCCAATGCGCTTTTGACCATCAGACTCGAGTGGTTCTAGCACCATCAAAAATGGCTAGCGTTTGCCAACGCCGTGACGCGGAATTGAAATAGGGGGCTGCCAAATATTTGCATACTGCATGACTCAGCAAGTGGGCGCTTTGCTTCAAGTGGTGTGGGGGTGTAGGTGGTGATCTTTTGCTGCGGTATTGCACCCAGGCTCACACCATCACCTTGGTTCTAAGATGCTTTGGTATCCGTTATCACTGTTACTTGGTTCAACCGCAACGAGAGAGATAGGCTGAGTACTGCACTTAACGTGTATTTCAATTGGTTGTCATAAAATAATCTATTGTAGCGGCAGAAGCTGAGAGGGAGCGACACTGGGGGGACCGAGCGGCATCCTTGTTCAGTGGAGCCTGCACACCGGGGAGTGGTTTCAGTCTTTTCATGTTTCAATGTTGTATATAAGGCCATCTGTGCGCTGCTGTTGCAGGCCTGTCCATACGCAGGTGCGCTGGCGAGGTCCAGCAAGCGGGTTGTGTAAGGCATATGCTTTTTGGGCTTGGGAGTGCAGAAGCGGCAAATGCGTACCCGGTGCTGTTCGGTTCCTCTGGTGACTAAGATTTGTGGTTTCGAATGTTAATTTAGACCCGCACTCCTCAACGCCTTTAATCTGGTTTTCCTAGCTGTCTGCAGGGTTGCCAGGTCCTCTCGGAGCACGTGAGAGTGCAGTCCCGTAGGTACATTCTTTTAGGTGTCGCAGTCTCGCATTTGCATGTGCTCAGGCCCTCACCACCATTTAGAGTTACTCCAACTGATAAGTAAGTATCCGACCAAGCGAAATAGCGCTTTATTCGATGTAGAGCTTTGTTCCATGGCTTGTTTGGAGCATTAATCAGTTTTTTCAGCGTATGAGGTCTCTGTGCGCACATGTCATAAACTCGAGTGGTTCTACAACCTGAAAATTGGCTAGCGTTTGCTAACGCCTTGATGGGGGCTGGCAAACAATCTCACTTTTCATGACGCAGAAAGTGTGCCCTTTGCTTCAAGAGGCGTGGCGGGTGCAGGGAGTGATTTGTTCTGCAGCGAATACACCTTGAATCAGGCAAGCACCTAACTTTTGTGACGAACTGAGTTCGTTAGCACTGCTCCTAGGTGCAGCTGCACGGAGTGGAGTAACTGCGTCCTGCACTCGAGGTGCGTGTTTTGAAGTTATCTAGCGTTTTTGTAAAAGCTGAGGGCGACAACGGGAGGACCGGGTGACATCATGGGCCAGGCGTGCCTGACCACTGTGGAGTGGATGCAGTTTTTCCACGTGTCGCTGTTGTATAGAGTGCTGCCTATGCGCTTATGCTTTTGGACCGCCCATGCGCACCTGCGCTGGCGATGTCCAGCAAGCGAGTTCTAGATGCTATATGCGGTTTTGGTGTCAGTGCACAGAAGCGGCCAACGCGCACTCAGTGAATTTTGGTTCCACTATGGACTCAGGCTTGTTTTCTCGAGTGTTAGTTGCGCCCCCAGGCCTCAAAACGTTTCAGCAATTTTGGGAGGAGCCTGCTGATTTGGCAGGTCCTGTGGAAGCACGTAATACTGCGGTGCTTGTGCAGAAATTTGTGGCATAGCCGTGTCCAACCGCATGCGCTCAGATCCAGAAAACCAATACCAGTCCAAGCATCAGGTGTGTGATAATAGGTCTAGCGGAATGATGGCTTGTGTGGGTAGAGTTTTGTTCGGGGTTAGGAGTTGCTGACATGGTGAGTTGGAGTCAGCTCTTGATGCATGCTTTTGCATCTGGATAACATAATGATCTCAACAAACTGAAAAGCTGACTTGTGTGATTACCGCCCCATGTCCCTTTTCTGCATCTCTCCGAGTACCAGAAGGGCAGGGCTTGGTGTTGTACCACCTGGTGCACTTTGCGAGACAAAATATGTATGATATCACAAGGAAAAGGCTTTGCGTCCAGTGTTGCTAGGGCATGTCCCTGCTGCTAACACGCTTAGGCTGACGCAAACACCTAGCTTCTCTGCCGCATTGTGATCGGTAACACATGTGTATGGTGCAGCCGTACTAAGAGAACTATACTGAGCACCCCACGTGGGACGTGTTTCGACTGCGTGTTCGAGAATGGCCCGCTGTGGCAGCAGCCGCTCAGGGTGCCAATGCGAGGACCGAGCATATTTCATGCCGTGGCTGGATATTGTATTGCCAAGGTGCTGCACTGCCTTATCGAGCTTAGTACAGGCGTACCCGCCATAGACGGGGATGGTGCTGGGAAACCGTTCAAATGAGCACAGCATAATATGGTGTGGTGCGTTCGTGGTAGAAGGCTATTTAAAAAAATACGGAAGGCTAGAGGCAGCAGGCATGAGGCATGCAGTGATAACTGTGGCTTTACCTTATTTGTGTGTCTAGCATGGTCGCACTAAATTCACCTGGTGTAGTCCGAACGGTGTTGATCGTAACTTTAAGGAGTGCCTGTACAGCGTTTAAGGCGCGCGCCCATTCTCTGAGCACAGTGATGGCAGATGGGAATCACAGGCGAATTGTTTGTAGAACACCCTAGTCAGGTGTGGTTGCCTAGCATACTGTTTGCAGGTACGCTCTATTTCTTCACTACCTCGCCTAATCCTGCTATTCGCATTTTGTGAGGTCGGTGAGAGAACTGCAATGGCCATTCGGAGTGAATTGTGTAGGGGGCGGTGTAACACTTGCTGGGTAATGAAGGCATTAAGAATGTGAAAGCCAGGGAAGCTGGTGAATGCAATTCGTCTCCGTGCGTAGAGGAAATGCCTATCGCAAGGTTTGTACTGGCTGTTCTTCAGGTCGTACGTTAGCTCATTGTACCGTCCTTTGACTGGCCAAAGTCAAGTGCACAAGCCGAAGTGCTAGCTTTTGTGAGGAGGGCTAAAATGTTTCGAGAATATTGGCCTTCTGCAGCTTAGCTGGATATAGCACTTTTCCTAGTGCAGAACTGCGTGGTATATAATAAGCAACAGCTGGTCCGAGTTATTGTGCGTACATCTGGCCACGTGTTCTTGTGTAAACGTGGCATGCTGCGTTTGCCAATTGCCGCAAGTAGTATGCTTGGGAGGTCGATCTAGATGACGTGTGCAACAGGTCTTTTATCAACTGGCTTGTGTGCCTACTGAAATGCGTTGCATTTATGTTCAATTATTCCGAGTTGCAGGTCAAAAATTTAGGCAGTGCATTCCCACGGGCAAGAACGAACTGCATCGTGGCGCGTCCTACGAATCTGGCGGTTCTCGCCTGTCTTGCTGCCGGCTTAGTTTGTCGCGCCTCTTGCTCTGTATGGATTGCACGAAGAGGCCTTGGATGGGTTTGCAAATTAGGTTGGAGCCTGGGAGATTAACTGATGCCAACGGTTTTATACGGTGCATGGTGCTCCTTTGCTTTTACTTTGGGATTGTGTTGTGAGTGTTTGTTGGGCGAGAGGGCAACAGTACATTAGTGGGCGGGTTGATGCGGTTGTCCACTAGCAGGCTGACGGGTATTGGTGGCGTGTGAAGCTGTCGAGCGGCTAAAGGTTTGCATATGGTTTCCGCTGAGATTGCACTGCGTCATAAGTGCCAAGGGTTTGGTGAGGGAAAAAGCTGCTAGTGCTAGCTGCAGATTATGCCATATCTCCTATGCCAGAAAGTGGGTTGGGCCTATGTTAGTGGCCTATGTTCTTCGCTTTAGATGTGTACGCGCAAGCAGTATGTGTGGCAGTATTGACAGTCTTAGTGCGGCTTTAGCATTTGGCTTGTAGGGTCGGTTGAAATCCATGAATCGTTTGTATGCGCTGCAGGCATGCCAGGCGATTTTGGAACACCCGGCAAGGGTTTCATGCTAGTGCATAGATCGGGGAAGTGTTTGAGTAGTGAACATGCTACATGGCAACCAGGGTGCTTTACCGAGTAACCAGCAAAGATGGAAGTGCCAGGGTGAAGAGCCAAAGGGTTTAGCGTTTCGGCAGGTTGTGCACATCAGTAGCATGGAACTGTTGGTGGCACATGTGTGGAGGGCCGTGTGCGCCTCCAGGTGCATCGGCAGGCAGCGTGGAGCGGCCGTGTCTTAGGTCAATCTGTGGTAACTGCTTTACCTTTTGTGTGAGTGACCTAAGGAATCGGTGTTGCAAAGGATCTGTCCATCCACTGTGCTGCGCATCTGCTTGTGGTTGTTGTCCTGTCCTGTCCACAATCTGCATTCGACGCATTTTTGTGTGAATGAAGAGATGCGGGTATGTCATTGACAAATTACTAGTGTGTATAGCGTGAGGAAAGGCCTGGATTTGGATTAATATGTTCCAGCAGGAAATGCCGTGCATCATGCTGGTCTGAATGTGGTCGATATGCTTGCTGACAATGAGGCAGCCTCCAGCCTTTTCGCGCAGCCGATCCATGACAGGGTTCGCCTGAGAGGCGTAATTGTTGCATAGCGGTCATTATGTATCCATGAGCTCAGTATGTAAGCTTGTGTTTGGCAAGTGTATGCAGGAGGAAATACGATGTAGGCCTGCAGTGCCTGTTTTTCTTTCATATGGTGCTTACTGTATCAATGCGGCAGCCTCCATTTCAAGTGTCGGCTTTGTTGGGTCCTAGGTAGAGAGCTACAAATTGGTGGTGCCTCAGTAGTTAGAGCGCCAGAGTGGAGCAGGCATTCGATGTTTGTAGTGGAAGTGCGGAAACGAATGTATTTAGCATATTCGCCAAGGAGTGCTTATTACGAATCGGGCACACATTCCTCAGGTAAAAGGTAGGTGGGTATAGTTGGGTTTGCGGAATATTGGCCTGCGTGGGTATGGCTGTTCGCAGCAGCATGCTATGTATGCAAGGACGTGCGACACATACGTGTGTGTCTGTTAAATAGTGTGAGCTGGTCACGATGGAAAAAATGGCATCTTGCAGTTATTTTGTGCAGTCTTGTAGAATATTTGGATCTCGCTGCAGGGCGAGCAACGTGCATAGGCTTCAGGAAAATGGACGCAAAGTGCGTTGCAGCTGGGGCAGCTGTCAGAGGCGTGTTCATTTGTGTTCGTTGTGTCAGCCATATTTCGGATTGATCGCGTTTCAGATTCACGGTGTAGGTGACGGCTGCTGTAGACGTGGCTTGCGCAAGGCGGGTTAGAATGCACAATGATATGAATGTGCTAATCCCTTCATAAAGTGCATACCATGCACTACTTGTACATTGTGTCGCATCTCTGCAACGCTGGTAGGGAATGAAGGTGTGCACACTGACTTCAATGGCACATTAAATTTTACGAATACAAGTTGAGTTGGGGATATTGCGGACTGTAGACAAGTCACTTAGCACACTGGCGTCCTCAGGGACAAAGTTTATTTTTGACATGTAGAAGGTAAATGCAGTGTTTGCAGTTTGTGTCGAAAACTACTCCAGAATTCCAAGAGCTGCGTCATGTGGAAATGTGCCTGGCGCTCTCGCAGGTGTTGCAGGTGGCTGCTGACATGGGAACATGACAGTGTGCCGCACATGGGTGAGTGGGTAGCTTTTTGAAAACGGGCAGCTTACGGCTTCCGTGGTTAAGGTAGGAGGGGCTCTGATCTGGTTTGTGTGTAATGTGAAATTGTGGTCGTGAGTTGTCTAGAGTCTAAGGCTTTGCGGTGCAAACATAATCACAAATTGGGCAATTGCATTCTATGGTTCGCTCGCAGTTCGTGCATGCAATGCCACAGTTCAGCTGCCTTACACTTATCAGGGTGGACTGCTTGCAAGGCAGCCAAAGGCAGACCCGAAGTGTTAGCAAGAAATGAGGACCTACGACTCGTCTGTTGCTCGTGTGGCTTTGTGTTGACATTTTGCTAGCGATCCGTTTGATCACGAGCTATAGCCATACCCCCATCTGTGGAGCACATTACCGGCTGCCTGTGGAGTACTGATGTGATTATCTGTTGCTGTTAGAGTGATGCTTGTGCATGGGTCGTCTATTGAGCACGCTGCAGCTGCGCGAGATACGTAGACCCTAAGCGCTCCTAGTCAAAAGATACGAACATACAAGAACGTCATGATTGCGCGTCTGGGGAAAGTGGCTAGCAGCCTGGAAGTAGCAATGTGATGATAGCGGCAACTGGTGATATCATGGTAGTGCCCCTATAAAGTAAACCGCAAGGAAGCGCCATGCGAATTTGCAAGGCAGTGCACATGTGCGAAGCGAATTACGGACAATAGCGCTACCCGTGGACATACGATACTCAGCACCGTGGGCTGACTGCTGCTGTCTCATTTCTCAGCTATTTTATATAGTGCGACCAATGCGCTGATAGTGCGAGCCTGCTCACGGCGAACTGCGCTGGCGAGCCCCAGAAAGTGGGTTGTCCCAGCCAAGTGCACTTTTGGTGTCGGCTGGCAGAAGCATTCCATGGGTACTCGGTGCTCTTTGGTACCACTGGTCCCTTAGATTTCTTGGTATGAGTGTTGGTTCTCAAGCACCCAGCCCTCAATATGTTTTCTGCTATTCCAGTAGGACGTTGCTTTGTCGGCAGCGCCTCTGAAAGCTATTGCAGCGACTGGATCCAATGCGCAAAATCAGTGTAGGCGTCGTCGTGTCGTATTGTTTGTGCTCAGAAACAATACCAGTACCAGCCCTTGAATCGGATATGTGAGAATGGACCACGCGGAGCTGTCCTGTATTTGATGAAGGGGTTTGTTTCATGGTGTATGTCTGGAGACGCGAATAGTTGTTCTCCGCGTACGGAGTCTCCATACGCATTTGCTTATGCGAGACGAGTTATTTCAACACCCCCAACGCGGCTAGGGGCTGCCAGCTCTCCGTTGCGGAATTGATCTGGGGGCTGCCAAGCGTTTTGACGCTGCATTACTTAGGGAGTAGGTGCTTTGCTTCAAGTCAAGGCGTGTGGCGGATGAAAGGAGTGACGTTTCCCCCAGCACATGCATCTAGGCATACACCACCACCTAGCTTCTGTGTTGCACTGGTATTGCTAGGCCTGTTGCTTTGTGCAGGCACACAGAGAGGGGTAGGTTGCGTACTGCCATTGATGTGTGTATCAAGTGGGTGTTCAGACATCTTCTATTGCGGCGGTAGATGCAGAGAGCCACAAAGAGAGTTCCGAGTGGCATCCTTGTCCAGGAGAGCCTGAGCACCGTGGACTGGCTGCAGTTCTTTCATGTTTCGCTGTTGTAGATAGTGTACATATGGGCTGTTGGTGCGGGCCTGCTCATGCCGGTGTGCCTTGGCGATGTCCAGCAAGTGGGTTGCACAAGGCAAATGCGGTTTGGGGATGGGTGAACAGAAGCCGCCAATGCTTACTAGGTGTTGTGGTTTTGCTGATGCCTTACATTTAAGTTTCCGAGTGCTGGATGAAATACCCACAGTATTCGCGTTGGTGTGATTCTGTTATCTCTTTTCTGAGTTTGCAGGGCCTCTGGAAGCCAGTGGCAGAGTGGTTCGTGTGCTTAACTCTCCGGTGTTGTCGTTATGTCGTATTGCACGTACTCAAAGCAACAAAATTAATAACAGTCGTTGCATAGGATATGTGAGTATGGGGACAAGGTGGAATGATACCGTATACGATGTAGAGCTGTGTCCATGGCTTGTGGATGGAGAAGTGGTCAGGTGCATTCAACGTGTGGAATCCTTATGCGAGCACGGCCATGAGAGTAGAGTAGTTCTAGCACGAGCACATCGGCTAGCACTTGCGGTCATTCTGATGCGGAATCGATATGGGAAAATCCAAACATTTGCACGCTGCATGACTCAGGAAGCACGCGCTTTTGCGTTGATAGGTTTGGGGGTGTCAGATGTGAATTTTCCTGGAGCTAATGCCCGTAGGCTCAAGCCAGCACCTAGCTTCTCTGCTGCAGTGGGATCGCTACCACTGTTGTTATGTGCAGCCGCACGAGGAGGAGTAGGCTGAGTACTGCACTCGAAGTGTTTCATTTGGGTGTTTGGAGCCTACCCAATTTTGTGGTAGAAGCTCAATTCGCCAATGGGAGGACTCAGGGGCATCCTTGGCCAGAAAATCCTCAGCACCTTCGAGTGGTTGTAGTTCTTTCATGTTCCCCTACTGCGTTGAGTGCAGCCTATGCGCTGAGGGTGCGCAGTTTGCTAATAGCGGCTGCGTTGACAATGTCCAGATAGTGGGTTGTGCAAGCCAAGTGCGATTTGGGTTTGGACTACCAGAAGCAGCCAATGTGCACTCGGTGTTGTTTGGTACCACTGGTGCCGTAGATTTGTGTTCCTGGGATTTGTTTCCGAGGGGCACAACTGTCAGTGCTTTTTAGCCCCCTAGACTCTGTCATGCCACGTACATCAGGAAGTGGGTTGGGCCTAAGTTACTGGCCCTTGGGCTGCATTTTAGATGTCGATTAATCGTGGCTGAATGGCAATAGTTACACCCTCAGCGCTGCTTCTGCGTGTGGCCTGTAGGGTGTAGTGAACGCCGCGTATCTTGTGTATGCGCTGAAGGCATCCCAAGTGTTTTCGGAGTACTCTGGAAAGCGTTTCGTTCTATTACACAGATCGGAAGGTGTTTGTTGAACGAACATACCACAGCGCACATCGGATGCTTTCCAAAGTAACTAGCAAGGTGTGACGAGCGGGGTGTAGTAACAAGGGGTCTAGTGCGTCGACAGGATCTGCACATCAGCAGCATGGGACTGTTGGTGGAACATGTGCGAAGTGCCCTGTTTGCTTTTACCTCCATTGGCAGACTACATGGTGCAACCGTGTGTCAGTCCAATCTGATGCGACTGCTTTCCGTGTTGTGTGAGCGGCCAAAAGGATTTGTGTTGCAGAGAACCTTTCAATACACTGTGTTGCGCATTTGATTGTGGTTGCAGTCCTGTCCTGCCTACATTCTGCATTCGTTGCCAAGTGAAGGAAGAGGTGAGATGCTTCATACACATATTATCAGTCTGTACTGCGTGTGGCAAGGCCAGGATTGAAGGTGAATAGGCTTCAGCAAAAACTGGCATGCATCATACTGGTCGGTCTGAATATGGTCTATGTGCTCGCTGACAGCGAAGCAGCCTTCAGCCTTTCCGTGGAGCTATGCTATGATTGGCTTCGCCGGATAGAAGCAGTTACAGCATAATTGTCCTAGTGCGCTGTGAGCTCAGGAGGTAAGCTTCTGGTTGGCAAATGTGTGGAGGAGGTAATACAGTGTAACCCTGAGTGCCTGATTTGCTTTCAAGAGATGCCTACTGGGTCTATGCGGCAGCGTGCAATTCGAGAGAGTCGGCTTTGGTGGGCCCTAGGAGGGCAGCTATTGAAGGCTGTGCAGTGCGACCGCTAGAGTGGAGTAGGCATTAGGTGTTTGTGTTGGTAGTGTGGAAAGGAATGTGATTAGCCTATTCGCCAAGGAGTGCTAGGTACGAAGCAGGCACATTGCTCAGGGGAACGTTATGTGGGTGGTATTGGGTTTGGGTACGTTCCGCCACCGGGCCGTTGATGTTGACAGAAGCATGGTTGGCGAGCAAGGAGGTACTGCGGGTGATTGTTTGTGTGTTAAATGGTGTGGGCTGGTCACGATGAATAGAATGTCTGCTTGCAGTTATTTGGTGTGGTCTTGTAGGATATTAGGTTTTAGCTGCGTGGTGGGCAAAGTGCATGGGCTGCATGGGCGTTTTCTGAAAGTAGGCAAAGTGCTTTGCAGCTGGGGCAGGTGTCAGAATCTTGTCCATATGTGTGCATGGTGGCAGGGGTATTCGGGCTCAGTTGTTCATGAAGTTCATGGTATATCGGATGGCCCGCAGACGCGGTCGCTTGCACGAGGCTGTGTAAAATGAACAATGGAAACCATTTGCCTTCTCTTTTAAAGCGGCTACCCCATGCATTAGTAGTACATTGGGTTGTGTCGCTTGAAAGTTGGTACGAGATCAGCGTGTGTAGTGACCCAAGCACGTCAACGACACATTGCATAGGATGGACGTAGGCGCAGGTGGCGCTACTACGGACTGCACGCACTTAGCATAACATGCTGGCTTTCTTAGAGCACAACTTATTTTGACGCGCAGAATGCGTGTGCAGTGTTTCCATTTCGTGTCGAAGGCAATTGCAAAGTGCCTAGACCTGTGCCAAGCATAGGTGTGGCTGGCACTCTTGCAGGTGCTGTAGGATGTTGTCGATATGAGGACAAGGCCATACCTGGCACATGGATGATTGGTTAGTTTTTTTAAAAGCCTGCAGCCGCCATCTTCCGAATATTAACACACAGCACTTATTTTTTGAACAGTGCGTGTCATGGAATCGTGGTCGTGCGTTGTTTATGAGATAGTAGTTTGCTGTGCAAGCATGCCGACACGCTAGACAATAGCTTTCGTTAGATCGTTCGCGCCTCGTTCATGTAATACTGCAGTTCAGCTGCCTTAACTGTCTGAAAGTGGACCGCATGCAAGGCAGTCAAACGCAGTCCTGACGTGCCTGCTAGAAATGAGGATTTTTGGTTCGTCTATTGCTCGTGTGGCTTTGTGGCGAGATTTTGTTGACAATGCGTTTGTTGACGAGTTCAAGCCATACTTTCCTCTCTGTGGAGCACGTTATCGCTTGTCTGAAGAGCCCTGTTTTGATTGTTCGCTGCTGTTTTAGTGATGTATCTGCACCGGGTGTTGACATTGCGCAGGCAACGTATAATTGCAGGAGAACGGCAGGCGCTACGAGGTTTTGTTCGAGAGAAACAAACATATCCAAACTAATGGGGACGCGTCAGAGCATGGTGGCTGGCAACCGGAGAGGACCTTGGTGGTATGATACCACCAATTGGTGATTCGGGGTAGGGTCCCTTCAAAGTGAATTGTGGGGGCCTGGCAATGTGGATTGCACGCGCAGCGGAAGGATGCGAATATCGGAGTGCACGTTTGCGGCATCCTTCGCCAGGAGAGCGTGAGCACCTTTGAATGGCTGTAGTGCTTTCATGATTCGCTGTTGTAAATAGTGCTACATATGCGCTGATGGTGCGCGCCTGCTCATGCCGGTTTGCATTGGCTGTGTCCAGAAAGTGGGTTCGTGGAAGCCAAGTGCGGTTTCGATGTGTGTGAGCAAAAGCCGCCAATGTTTTTTAGGTGTTGAGTGGTTTCGCTGGTGCCTTAGATTTGAGTTTCCGGTGGCTGGTTCGAACACCGTGTGCGCGTTGATGTGATTGTGTTATCTCTTTCCTGCGTTGGCAGGGCCTCTGGAAGCCAGTGGCAGGGCGGTTCCCGTCTACGTTGGTGTCGTTAGGTCGTATCGCATGTGCTCAAAGCGACAATATCAATACCAGACGTTGTATCGAATATGTGAGTATGGGGTCAAGCTGAATGATGCTCAATTAGATGTACATGATCTCGCCTCTGTTTGGAGAAGTTTTCAGTTGGTTTTGGCGTTTGGCCTTCCGCTGCACGTTTGCCCATAAGACTAGAGTAGTTCTAGCACGAACACATTGGCTAGCACTTGCCGTCGCTTTAATGTGGAATTGATTTGGGGAAAGTTAAACATTTGCACGCTCCACGACTCAGGTGGTATGCTCTTTGCGTCCATAGGTGAAGGGGCAGACGTGAGCACTTTTCCTGCAGCTAATGACGTAGGCTCAAGCCAGCACCTAGCCTCACTGCTGCAGTAGGATTGCTAGCGCTGTTGGTATGTGCAGCCGCACGAGGAGGAGTAGGCTGAGTACTGCACTCGGAGTGTGTTTCACGTGGATGTTTAGAAACTACTTATTTTAGTGGTAGAAGCTGAGAGCGACAATAGGAGGACAGAGCGCCATCCTTGGCCAGGAGTGCCTGAGCACCTTGGAGTGGCTGTAGTGCCTTCACGTTTCCCTATTGCCTTTAGTGCAGACTGTGTGCTGGTGGTGCGCACTTGCGAATAGCGATCCGCGTTGTCTATGTCCAGAAAGTGGGTTGTGCAAACCAAGTGCCGTTTGCGCTTGGATTAGCAGACAAGCCGGCAATGTTTACTAGATGTTGTTTGGTACCACTCATTCTCTAGACTTGTGGTTCGGAGTGTTGCTGCAGACTCGCAGGCGTCCGTGTGTTCAGGCGACTCCGCAAGGACGTTACTGACTTGGCACAGCCTCTGGGAGCCAGTGGCAGTATACCTACTGTGCGTAAATCTGGGTTTTTGTCTTCGTCTCGTATTGCACGTGCTCGAAGCAACAAGATCAATACCAGCCGTTGTATCGAATATGTGTATATGGGGCTTAGGTGGAATGGTGTTGATACGAAGAACCGTTTCGTTCTATGGCTTGTGCTTGGATAAGTGGTCAGTTGTTGCCAACCTGTGGAACCCTTATGTGAGCTCGGCCATGAGAATACAGCTAGCACGAACAAATCGGCTAGCACTTGCGGTCGCTTTGATGCGGAACTGATCTGGGGAAAGTTAAACATTTACACGCTCCACGACTCAGGAAGTATGCACTTTGCGTCCATAGGTGAAGAGGCAGACGTGAAGGCTTTTCCTGCAGCCAATGCACGTAGGCTCACGCCAACCTAGTTTCTCTGCTGCAGTGCGATTACTAGCACTGTTGTTATGTGCAGCCGCAAGGAGAGTAATAAGTTGTGAACTGGGCTTGAGGTTTGCTTCACTTGGGTGTTCAGCTATGATCTACTGCTGCGGCAGAAGCTGAGAGTGGCAGTGGGAGGACCGAGCGGCATCCTTGGCCAGGAGAACCTGAGCGCCTTAGAGTGGCTGTAGTGCTCTCATGTTTAGCTGTTGTAGATAGCGCTACATATGCGCTGATGGTGCGCGCCTGCTCATACCGATTTGCATTGGCTGTGTCCAGAAAGTGGGTTCGTGGAAGCCAAGTGCGGTTTCGATGTGTGTGAGCAAAAGCCGCCAATGTTTTTTAGGTGTTGAGTGGTTTCGCTGGTGCCTTAGATTTGAGTTTCCGGTGGCTGGTTCGAACACCGTGCGCGCGTTGATGTGATTGTGTTATCTCTTTGCTGAGTTTGCAAGGCCTCTGGAAGCCAGTGGCAGAGCGGTTCCTGTGCTGAACTCTTCGATGGTATCGCCGGGTCGTATTGCATGTGCTTAAAGCAGCAATATCAGTCACGGCAACAAATCGGTGTTGTGAGTAATAGGCCAAGCGGAACGGTGCACTATTAGATGTAGAGTTTGTTCTATGTCTTGTGTTTGGATAAGTGGTCAGTTCTTTTCAACCCGTGAAATACTCATGCGAGCTTGCGCATCAGAACCAAGTGGTTCGTGCACACCTAACTCGGCTAGCGTTGGCCGTCACTTCGATGAAAAATTGAAATGGGGGTTGTCACGCACTAGTTCCGTGCATGGCTCAGCAAGTAGGCGCTTTGGGTCCAAAGGTGTAGGGGTACAGGTGGGGATATTTCCTGCAGCTAATGCACGTAGGCTGACGCTCGCACCTAGTGTCTGTTCCATACTGGGATCGTTGGCACTGATTTTATGTGCAAGCGCACGGAGAGGAGCATGCTGGGTACTGCGCCTGAGGTGTG
>NW_020312140.1:0-74326 GCF_002999335.1 Cyclospora cayetanensis | reverse complement strand
CTTCCCGAGTGCAAAGATGCGCTGTACGGTTAAAAAGGCCTCAGACAGCAAAAAAGCGAGCAGCGGCGCATCCCGTCACAGCCTTTTGAGGTGAGGCATCGCACAGGAGCCGCCGCGCCGAAAGACGGGGAGGGAGGGGGGGGGGGGGGAAGGGGGCACGCAAGGCGCACAGCTGCATCTGTTGCTTCTTTGGGGTTCTCCGTCTTCTGCTCCGAAGACGTCACTGCCTCTCTGAGAATGCAACAAAGAACAAGGCTGCAAACGGTCAGGGGGAAGGACGTCTGCTCTTGCTGCTGAGGCTTCTGGAGCGTTCCGAGCTGCAGCAGCAGCGGTCAGGCTGGCTAGCACACCTTTTAACTTCGGATGTCTTTGAATCGACGGCCATATCACCCCTGCACGGAGAGCCACAAATCCTAAACCAGACGGCCTGAGTTGGAGAATTATAAGAGGCTAATGTTAGGGGTGAAGGGGCGACTAACTAATAGAGTACGTAGCAGCAGGGCTTCACAGCATTCGCGCCTTACTCTGTGCTTGTGTCTTTTGTTCCTGCACACAAAAGCACCGGCAGCGACGACAGCCCATGAGTCATGCTCCTTCCATCCGTGTCTTGTGAATTTCGTCTCTCTACCTCTTGCTGGCTTCCTCCCCCTTCTTCCTACGGTACGGCGGTCCTCATCAACTCCCCTCAATCATCAAAAGGTGATCCCCCCTCTCATTGCCCCTATCCCACCTCCCCCCAGCCAACACGCCGAATGCATCAACGAAATTTACGCCTCCTGCCACGAAAATGCTCAACCCTTCTTAAAGTAGAGTTTCGCCGCCTTTCCTGTATGCATGTGTGTGTGTGTGTATGAGTGCATGCATGTGTGTGTGTGTGTATGGGTGTATGCATATGTATGCATGTATGGGTGTTGGTCATACCTTTCGTTTTAGCAGCAGCAGTCGCTTTGGTTGTTTTTTGAGCTTCCTTTGATGATTCCTTCTGCCTTCGAGCCGCTGCTTGTCTCTTCGCACTGGTGCTCAGGATGGCCTTGACTGACTTCGTGCCGTCCGTCTTGTTTTCTGCCATGTTCAGAGGCGGAGGATAGCTGAACTGGGAAGGGTTGGAGGCACTGCATGCGATCCGCCATCCACACGGCATGCGCAGGCAGGCGTGCAGCGGCTGTTGTGGCTGCTGCTGATGCTCTTTTGTTGTCGAGGCTTGACCATCGACCTCAATCGCAGTGCCTCCCTCGGCGTCTTCCTTCTGCTCCTCCTCGCCTTGCTTCCCTGCCGCAAATCCCTCTGCGCTGACTTCTGCCGCTGCATCGGGAGCTGAGGTGTCCAGGGGCTTCTTGTCTGCTGCATCTTCCTCCTTGTCCTCAGCAGCAGCAGCAGCAGCAGCAGCAGCAGCAGCAGCAGGAGTAACGGGAGGCGTCTCGTCATGAGCCACAAGACCAATAAGGCCCTGGGCCTCAAAGGAAAGGCATGCACAGTACACCAGGGGATGCCAATACCAAAGCTGCTCGAAGAGACACAGTCCTGCGACTGCACCCCTGCGCAGCACCTTGCGCGGGCTGAAGAAGCCTGCACACACATTCCGGCCCTAAGCAAGCACACACACACACACACATATATATATATATATTTATATATATATATTTATACATAAATACACACACATATATACATGCACATACATACACATTCACATGCATACATACATATTCACATGCACACATACACATTCACATACATATAATACACATTCACATACATACACACACATTCACATACATACGTATTCACATACATACATACACATTCACATACATACATATTCACATGCATACATGCCAGCACGTAGCAAGCACACATCGTTGCAAGCACACATCGGCGCATGCGAACGGACTGCAGGAAAGCTTGGCCTCAGGATGCCGCCTGCAGTCCGAAAAGGCTGAGGTATAGAGTTTCGTGCTGAACGTGGAGGGCACTTGGAGGAATCCCTATACGCGGAGCACTTGAATTTTCTGCAGCAACAGGTATGCTTTGTTGGCTTGAAGGCGTGCTATATGTATATATATATATGTATATATATATATATATATATATATATATATATATGTATATATATAAGAAAAATGGTGAAGGCTGCCGGCCATACCCCAGCATCAACAAGTCCTGCAGCGATGAGCGCCCCGAACCGTGCGAGGGGATCTTCGTGCTTGTCTCGAATGACTTTCTTCAGCGACTCTCTGAAAGGGGAGACGGCCGCATCGTGCTGCAGCTGGTAGAGGAAGCCCATTCCAATGAAGGCGCCTGCAGGAGGTCAGGGAAGGCATGCGGCATGCGGCAGAGAGCAGCGTCAGACATTTATTTTGCTTTCAGCGGAAACAGAAAGGAAGCCTTCTGGAGAGCGCAACACAGAAGCCGCTTCACGCTACTTCGGCAGACACGACGAACAGGAGATGTGCAGGGAGTGCACGGCCTAACCCTTCCTCGATGGACCTTTCTATGTACCCGAATAATCATCCGTGTCACTCACCTTGTCGAACGAAGTCTGTGGGATCGCTGCTCAGCGCCTTCAGAACCTCCCCAGCCTCCCGCAGACCGCTGCCTGCCAGCCCAACACCCAGAGAAACTGCTGCGCCGTATCGCACGTGGGGGTTGTAGCTCCCACACAAGAGCCGCATCACTCGAAGCAACTGCATGCATTAAAATTCACAGCGCAAAGCCCTCGCATGCAACAAGCCGCAAGGCCTGACAAAACGTGCGTGGTGCCCTAGGGGGAGGAACAGAGCAGCCAGCGCACACAGTTGAAGCTGGACAGAAAAGATTCCAGCCTCGACCCCAAACGTAACGAGAAGCAGGAAAGGAGGGCTTATCGGGGAATGCACGCGGCTTATCTCGGCAGGGGAACGCTGATGAGTCAGTGCCTCTCCCA
Source organism: Cyclospora cayetanensis (assembly GCF_002999335.1). Classification (NCBI taxonomy): domain Eukaryota; phylum Apicomplexa; class Conoidasida; order Eucoccidiorida; family Eimeriidae; genus Cyclospora; species Cyclospora cayetanensis. The sequence goes on along the minus strand of NW_020312140.1, from coordinate 71,403 downwards.
GTACCAGCAAAAAAGCCGCAGAAAGAGTGAGAAGGCTGCACAGCAGACGGCCTAGGGGGAAGTGAGCCTCCTACATACCTCTTCTTTGTGGGCGCAAAGGACAAACCCCAACGAGAGTACTGCAGCCCTCCTTACGTCGTCATTAACATCCGCTACCCCCAAATGCAACAAGCGTTCGACAGCTCTTTTCTGCAGAAGCATCACAGGCCAGCGACCAAAGGCAGGAATGCCGGAGAATCTCGAGATAGCAAACTTCAGTCGCATTTCCTAAACTTAAAAGGACTCGAGATATGATAATGCACAGAAACACGGACACACACACACACACACCTAGGCAGTAACACTGTGTGCAGGAGAGGCTATTTGACGACGGTTTCAAGCTGAATAATATATATTTAGAAGGCGTGGGAGCTAGAGACCGCCCTCTATTCAGCATCCCAGACAAACACCCCCAACAACCCCGAGCAGACCTTGCCAGTTGCACAGTACGCGAGTCCAATAGCAAAGACTCCGCCATAGCGTATCAAGGGGTCAGACTCAGCCAGACACTGTCCAATCAGCTCATCTGCCTGCAAACAAAGAACTCCCAAAAGAGGCAGTGGGGCTATCTCTATTGCGCAAGCAAGCAGGCAGACAGACAAGCACGGTTTCTCCTACACCCCCAAACGGCACATGTGGGTTGCATATGCAGGAATTGCACACTCCACGCCTCCCCAAATCCCCCCCAACGTGCTCTCCGAAAGCCTAGCGAACGCGGACAGGTGCTTCGAGGAGAAAGCGAACCTCTTCCTCCTTCTGGAAGGAGATGAGCGAAAGGGCAACAGCGCAGGCCCTTCCGATCTTCTCGTGCTGCGTCTCCTTTGCATACCCCAGCAGCTCCGCCGCTACTGCTGCATTACCAGACCCCATCAACAACAAGCCGATGCCGAGAGCTGCGGCTTCGCCAATGACAGCCGAGTCCAAGAATAGCAGCGTGCGGAGCGCCTCGTACGCCTCTGATGCGACGGACGCACACACAGCCAGAGACACACAGACAGATGGAGGGAAACTCGGCGTTCAAGAGACTCAAGCCACAGCCTGCAGAAGCAGAACCGACAGATCTCAAGCTCCCCTAGTCCTCGCCCCTTTGCCGAGAGGCACAGAGAATTTCGCCTTCAAAAAGACTCCAGCCTGCACTGCGTCACGTCCTCGCCACAGGCGGCGTGCCCGTCAGCGCGTGCGCAGTCTACCTGTATCGTTGGCATCTCCCAAGCACACAAGGCCTAAGCCGAGGCATCCGCCGTGCAGAAGAGGCTCCTTGTCTGTCTGATTGGTCTGCTTCAGAGCAGACAAGATGAGCGCTCGAATGCGGGGACTGGGTGCTCCACTGTGAATCAAGCCCAACGCAAAAAGAGCCCCCCCTTCTGTAGAGGGGGCACCTGATGCCGACGACACGCCAGGAGTGTCGGGAGGCAGATACGTTTCCAACACGCTCAAACTGCTCCGCATGTTGCCCTTTGAAAAAAACACAAACAAACCCACCACGCAATCCGAACCCATCTGTACAGCGTAGACGACACAGAGAGTGGAGGCTGACGAACGCTCCGGCAAAATGCAGTCTCTCTCGCCACGAAAAAAGGACGGTAGGGGGTATCACCACAACCAATCCCAGCACGCCTATTGCAGTCGCCTCTGAGCGAGCCGCTTGTGTTTGCTTAATGAGCAAACCAGAAACAATTGACCAAACCAAAACATGCACCACACAAACTAGTAGCAGCTCAGAGGCACTCAATATCAGCGCCTCTTTCGTGCCGCTCCCCTCCCCTTTCCCTACCCACCCCCCTTCCCACAGAGGTGTGCAACGGCGACATGGCCCACACATCTGTCACCGGCTACGCCAACTTCAAAAACCCGACGGCTAATTCCTTCGAAAAAAAACCTGAACTCGATGCTCGACTCCCCTCCCCCCCCCGAAAAGCCAGAGTGCTGCGCTATCTCTTAACACGCGCAGGCATCTCAGAGAACCCCCCTCCCCCCACAAAAGACGCACATCCACTAACGAAGCCGATGCACGCGAGCAAGGGGTTGGCTGCCTATTTGGCAAAATTCTCCAACTTTCAGCTGCGCCGCAAACATCCCCAAACCCTTTCAACTGCTCACCCTGTGAATCGCTCCAATAGAGGCTGTAGCCGAGAACTTCGTCCAACTAACAGCTCTGCCCATCCAGTCCAAGTTTTTTCTTAAAAACGCATCGCACGCCGTTCCACTTTGCTGCAACGCGTGCGCCAGCAGCAGGCCGTGATGCAGCAAGGACTGACGGCCGTCTACGGAGCTCTGCGTCTCGCAATCCACAAGCGTTTCTACAGAAAAATTTACGATCTAGAAAGACACAGGAGGCACTGCATTGCATCGCATTGCACATGCCACCAGGCATGCGAGAAAGGGAGGCGCACGCTATGCAGTCGAGTCAAGGCACTCGCAGAGAAAAAAAGGATGGCTCGGCATAGCACGGCACAAAGCTACCCGAGATGAACGTTCCTGCTGCCCGGCTGTTTCACGCAGTCTGAAGCCAACATGTCGAGCTGCTGAAGGGCAGGCACCGCGTATAGCGATTGGGCGCTTCTGACTGCAAACGCACCTTATAGAGGTCGAGCAGCTGGAGATCTGTGTGGCTTTTTCTGTTTAGAAATTGCAGGCGGAACTCAACAGAGGCGCAGCCCGAGACGATACTGCGTAGCACCGCAAGCTGCATGCACATGCACACCAAAGTTGCACACGCCAAACACTAAGCCACAACGAGAGGCGTGTTTTGTTGCGGCAGCTGAATCCCCCTCAACCTCGCGTCCTCCGCATGGAGGAGGAGCGACCGGCAAACACATTGCAGTCAAAGCCTCAGGAGACGCAGACTTTTTAAAACGAGACGGCCATGAGCGCTCATTGTGGAGTTTGACCAAAGGGGAATTCAGACACCTTTCTTAGGTATGGATCGCTGGAGTTTGCGGCTCTCGTCTCTGCCGCCTCTGCAGCTGCCAGAGCTGCTGCTGCAGCGGCTGTAGAAGTCTCTGCCGCCTCTGCGGCTGCTGCAGGTGCAGCAGATGCCACTGCTGCGCCTTCACCTTGCTCTGCAGGCTGCTGCTGCTCTTGTTGCTGCTGCTGCTCTTGCTGCTGCTGCTGCTCTTGCTGCTGCTGTTGCTCCTCCTGCTGCTGCTGCTGCTCCTGCTGCTGCTGCGGTTCCTCCTTCTGCTGCGGTTCCTCAGGAGCAGGAAGAGCCAAAAGAGGATGTTCTAGAAGAGCTTGCATTTGGCTTGGTCTCTCTGCATGCACAAGCCGAAATTCGAAGAAGTCGAGAAAAAAACACTGAGCACCAGAGACTTCCAGCACCCGAAGGTTCCGTCCGAATCGCCCACTCTTCAAGCTTAAGGCTTTACAAAACGCATAAAGCGCACCGAGATCCATGAGATCGAATGCAATCTGATAAGCAACGAGTTGTGGGCGTTCTAAGGCTGGGGAGGAAGGCGCCGTCAAGAAGCTGTTTAGAAGGGCAGCAACTGCAGGCACGTCGCCTTGCACGATGAGACAGCGGCAGAGCTGCCTGTACACCTCAGGCTGTTGCGTGGCAGACAAACCGTCCAGAGCCTCCCTATACAGCCGGATCAGCAAGCCCAAGACCTCCGTGCGAAAGGCTTTAGACGGCACCAATGCATGCAAATTCATTGCGAGGTACTGCACACAAATGTATGTACATGCACACATGTACGTATATGCACACATACATAACAAGCGCAGAATAGCGTGAAACTGGCGCTTCGCGCATGGTAGTAGAGCCTTGACTTGGCTCAAAAAACGAGGCAGTAAAGGGGGAGGAAGACGGAGAGGAATGCGCGCGTGCATGGCGTGTCTGTCCTCTTCCACACCAGGAACCTTCCTTAACCTATTCCCCTCCCCCCCCCCCCAAAGTAAACCATAGCACCGCTTTTTTCGTCAAAAAAACCCTCGAAGCAACGCGTCATAACGGCTCCGAACCTGCGGCTTACATTTAGCATGGGGAGCTTGTCTGGAGCCGAGGAGAGTAGCAACTCTACCTCAGCTAAGCGGCGGGAATCCAGAGCGATGCCCAAAGCATTAGGTGCTCCAGAGCCTCCTGCTGCAGCTCGCAGCTGCTGCAGCACTACTCGCTCAACTGCTGCGTGGAACGAGTCGAGCGCAGAGCCTGTGCAACACCTCAGAAACAAGTCACCTAACATCGAGGTCTTCGCTAGCGGAGGGAAGAGGAGGCAAGCAATGTCAGAAGCAGGCGCACACAATGCACTGCAACAGACAAGACACAGCGGGGGAGCCACATCACAACAGCAGGATAAGCAGCAGCAGCAGAAACAGCAGCAACAATAAGGGCATTTTCAGAGAGAAGCAGCAGCAACAATAAGGGCATTTTCAGAGAAAAGCAGCAGCAGCAGAAACAGCAGCAACACCCCACTCGTTCTCGTTGACGAAGATGCGGCAGGAGCAAGGGTGCTCGCAGGGCAGGAGGACTCATTGGCACCCCCCCCCCCCCCTTCTGCTGGCTTTTGCGCCGAAAGTTCATTATCGTAGGCTTCCGTTCTGTACCGTATATACTCGTCAATGCACTCAGCTGCACACACACATAGATTCCACGAAAGGCGAGACAAAGCGTTCTTCAAGCTCTTGACCCCCTTCAGCCTCACTACCAACACCGACTCCCCCAGACTCCGCATCCAATGCTCCTCACCCTTACCCCTTCGGTTCCAGTGTCTCCCCCCTACCGTTCCTTACCCAAGATGGTCTGTGAATAGAGAGAGTTGTCGTTGAGCTGCAGCCAGTCGCCAGATTCCAGCGCGAACTTGAGAGAATCCGCCGAGGCCTCTAGATGGAAGTAAATGCGGCTAGCCAAATGAGCGGCTAGCTGACGGCTCGGAAAGGCTTCCTCCTCTGCCAAAGCCTCGCTGCGGCACACGAAGGCGTAGAAAAATTGGAGGCGGATCTCGCGCACGCAAGCGCAAGAGAGCACAGCCTATTGGGGGAGTAGCAAGGCATTGGAAAGAGGGGAAATGTGCATAGGGGGACCCCTGCAACAATGAACTGAGGCAGACGCCAAACGTTCGACTCCCCGAAATGCAGAGCAAACGAAGGAGGGAGTAACTGGTGAGGAGGGATGCAACAAAATACGGCCACGAGCAGAATTTTAGAGACACACGCTCACGGGAACCAAGGGGAACTGGACTGCACAATAAGCAAAGTAATAAGCTCTGGTATTGTGTTTCAGGTGAAGAACTCCTACAGGGGGGCCATACTCTGGGAGCAGCCGTTGAACAGCTGGGAAATGGCGTCAAGGTCGAAAACTGTCTGAACCCGCGAGCAAGCCGTGAGCCGCAAGGCGGGTAGAAAGAGCGAAGTCATGAAATAACTTACATGTCGGGGAGAGCATCAGCGAGCTCCATCCAGTGAACGTCCACCAAATCCTTGAGCTCCATGAGAGCCGCCTGCTGAATATCCGTGTCATTCTCCTGTAACAGTGCGAGAACGCCTTGCGCTGAGGAGGGGGCCGAAAGCCAGTGGTGGGGTGGGTAGACACCTCCTTTTCCCCGCTTTTGAACGTGCTTAGACCCTTCGGGGAACCCCGAAGGAATGCCCGTTGACACCATAGCCATCGTTGTCACGCTCCAAGACACACGCCTGCCTGTGCCCACGGACTGTGGTGATGGGGGTTGACGAGGCGCGCACAATTAGGAGGCGAACGAAGTGGACCTACACCTCAAAACCGCTCCTCTGTGTGACGGCAGCAAAGAGACACAAGTGTCAGAGTGCAAGCCTAAGGGGAAGAGTCCTACGCTCAGATAGCAACACCAGCAGCCCCTGCCTGCTCCCGCGTTTTGCCGTGGAACGGATCAGTTCGTCAGCAGCAGTAACAGCTGTAGGGGCAAAGCCACAAGTGTCAGCAGAATCCTTTAGCAATTCTGTCGAAAAAACAAGCTTACGCTGTGTGCAAAAGGGAGAAAGAAATCTTCCTTCCTTGTATAGCCCCGTAGAACGGCGGCAGTGGCCCTCCTGCTGGCTTAGAGAGGGAAAAGCAGACAAACCCCAGGGATCGAGGCTCCTGAGGCGCTTATTCCAGAGGAAATACGTACAAATAGAGGGAAATTTATCGGGCTGCAATGAAAAGGAACTTCAACTTGGGGGCGGCCGCATGCTGGGGGTCGTCGCCGGTTACACGGAACAGCAAGCCTCTGAGGTGTATGTACACCAACGCTTGTCTGCTTTCTTTTTCGCTAAGGAGGCATCCATGGCCAAAGCATAACGCTTCCATTTAGCCAATATACCCAGAAAGTCTCCATGCTCCCACTTACGGACGCAGTTCCCGTGCCTCTCACATCCGGTTGTGGTATAAAGGATATGGTGGATTGATTGCACGTAAAGCACACCCGCCATGTCGCCCTTGAGCAGGGACGGTGCTGAGAAGAGGGCTAAACAAAAAGGCGCCGAGGTTCTCAAGCGCTGCAGCGTGTATTCGACACAACACAGCTGTCCATGAGGGGGTGGACACGGGTCTCCGCACAACACACGCAAAGGTTTCACTCCCTAGGATTTTTCGGACGTGGGGCACCTAAACCACACCGTATACCAGCATCGCGAAAAGATGCTGAGAAAGGACATGCCAATTTCGTGCTTGTAATGGCTCAAGGGGACGACGAATGCAACAGGCAACGCTAGACATGGAAACTCTCTACTACACTAGAGATAGTGAGCGAAGAACTGGCACATAGTCGAATAACTATATACTTGTTGGATAGCTTGATTACTGCAGAATACTGTACACATAGCGCTAGCTGCCATGCCTGCTACACGTAACTAACTCTGAATGCTTGGAATGCCTCAACGGTTTAAGAACACGCATTATAGCTATTCCTCAAATCAAAAACCCTACGGGGAATGGTCAGGGAAAGGCAGCAGCTTTTGGAGTCAGCACTCTGCAACTTTATTTCAGATTTGTATTGAATCTACCGTGGAGTTCACGACTTCACACAATACCTGGTTATCCACTTTATGGCACTTTAATATTTGAGAAAGCCTTAGCAGAAAAAATCTTCCAATGGATCGGTATCTCGATTAGTATAAGCCTTTGATACACAAAAGCCACGATGTAGTAGAAGGCTGCTATCTCAATAACTATCTTGAGTCTACCCGAAGTGGCACGACAGGTGGTCAACAATTTACCACTTTATCTATTGACCAGTGATGCGTTTACATATGCTGGTTTACCTCAAGCCTCAAAAGCAAATAAGCGCAAATCCTGCGCTCTTACCTGAAGAAAAAAGCAAATCGGGAAATGGACCTACGAATGTCGTAAAAGTGTCGACTGTCCTAGCGTATAGTCCAACATGCAGGAGAAAAGAAAGCCGACGGGGAACCAAACCGCACTCCTGAGTAGCCCTAGACACCCCCCGACAACGCATTTGCCATTGGTGTGGGAATTCGGGTCACGTGATCCTGAGCTTCGAGAGCCTGCAAAACGCTAAAGAGTGTGGACAGCGAGAATGGACATAGGCTACCTGGCAAACAGACAAGGGGCACCCGGGAAACGGAATTATGTGTATTGTCGTCAGTTTCAATAACCTGCTTCCTTTATTTGAGATATCTACATGCAAACACATGGCTTAAGGTTCAATCAAAACTTCACACAAAGGAGACACTTAATTACAGGCTCGATTGAGCTTCAATACAACGATATTAGGTATTCCTCGAAGGAACTCCCCCCATTCGCTGCCCGCGCCTCTCAGGATTCCGCCTTGATAGGAGAGGGACAGCTAGGATGTGTGGAGTTGTACCCTCTAAACACTCCGAGCAGTCACAGCTAGCTGCACATGGCTTCCAACTCCCATGCGTCTTAACTTGAGGAACTCGCCCTCGTCGAAAGCGGCTGTCCCTTGAGACCAACTGTATGCCTGTCATGACAAGGATTCAACCCTACCGCCAATCACCAGGCCGGCCACAGTGCAAATGCAGTGCGAATAAAGCAAGCAAATATGTGCGTCAACCGTGAAAGTGAAATTTAGCGTGAAAAGGACACACGCACACATTAGTGAGCAATGAACCAGGGACCAAACCAACACCACCGCGGTAGTGCGATGCTTCGCTGCCATCGAAGAGCTAAAAGGTGAGGCTTCTCTGTTGAGAAACAGTAAACAAACAAAAGTTGTACAGTGCATCAAGATGCGCTTTACTTCAGTAGTGCCTCCGTGCCTCTTAGAGCAATGCCTGAACGCAAAATATATTTGGTGCAAACAGCATAGACATCTCCAAAAAACCGAAACCGGCCCACGGAAGAATGTAGAGAAAATATAAATTGGTATAGATCTGAGCGTAGAGACCATTACAACAATATACCAGAGCAGTAGTGCAATATCAATTGAAAAAGTTAGTTATCAGAGAAAGCGTGAGCTGGAAAAGGAAATTTCAGAGGGACGCGAGAAATTTCGGTCATAGTGACCCAATTTGCAAGCAAAGCAGAGCCGCAAAAGCTCCCGCCAGCAGCACAGTCGGCACAAAATCCATCGCCAGCTATCAATATTGGTGTTTTCTACCACGTTTTAGTTGAAGTCTTTGTAGTACGTGCCTTCTAACACCCCCAAATCCTCGAATTCGACCGTTCCTGCTCTCTGTGTGTCCTCCGCTGCCACACGGCTCGCTGGTTTGTGCGGCAAAACCCGACAGTAAATCAAAAAGTATGGACACTACATTCATCTGGCACCTCCAACTTTTTAGGAATATCAATACAGTAATAAAAAGCAGAAAACTGTGACTACAGCAAACCGCCCTAGCCACCCAATCGCAAACGTTGTTGTCTGGTAAGCGAATGGGCCTCACAAGGCCTGCTCGTCCACCAGGATTAAATCTATAGGCTCGAAAGACACAGCCAGTCGGAGCTCACCATGATTCCGCGCTTAGCTCATTTAACCTTTGCGCGAGCACTCGCGTGCACTAACCAGCTGTTCTGTCAGTCCGTACGTTGCTCAGGATGACTGCTGACCCCAATCTACTAGGTCCAGGCCTTAATCGGAAAGAGGTTCCTCAGTGTAGATCAGGCATGCGGGAGAGCATTGGGGAGACTAGCGTACCGTTCTAGATATCTTCGCTCAGTGCAACGGAGCAGCGACAGTCAAATAGCTGGATGCTTGTCAAAATGGCTTCATAAATGCCGCGGAAGACTGCGATGGATGCGATATATCTGCCCTTTCGTTTCAGCATGGTTCGCAGCGATTGCACAAAAGCTCGTACCCGCATGAGACTATTGCGTAAACCGTGACGAAGACCCAACTTCCCAATAGAAGCAGATGCGTTGTCGGGGGGTGATTGGGGTTACTCAGAATCGCGGTGTCGTTCTCCTTTGGCTTTTTTTTTCTCCGCGCACATTAAACTGTAGGTGAAGGACAGCCTACACTTCCCCGACATTCGTAAGTCAAATTCCCGGTTTGCTTTACTTCTTCAGCCCAAAGCGCAGGATTTGCGCTTAAATTTGCTTCCGAGGCATGAGGTAATCCAGCATGTGCGAACGCCTCACTGGATAGCTGATAAATTGCTGCGTTGTTACCAAGCCTACGACCACCTGTCGTGCCACTTCTGGTAGACTCAGGATAGATTTATTGAGATAGCAGCCTTCCTCTACATCGTGCCTGTTCTGTATCAAAGGATCATAGTTATCATGATACCCATCCATTGAACGGTCTTTTGCTTAGGCCTTTCCAATTTCTAAAAACCTTGCTGTTTAGCTGACCTCGGCAAAAACCGAGTAGTCACGGCTTCTGTGAAGGCTGAACTGTAGCAATGCCTGAAGGCAGAGGACTTCCTGGAGAGGACCTCTTTTGCACATAAGCATCCACCACCAGATAGCTTCCTTTTCCAGCAATGAGCACTAATTTGTCTTCACCTGTGGCCTAAAACGCGAAGTATACTTCTTCGTCCATTGATAAAATCTTCGTGAACTTGCCCATCCTTCCGGCCGTCATGCAATTTGTCTGCTCTGCATAGACGCACTGTTTTATCTAGACAGTTATCGGCTACAAAATCATACGCTTCTACCAGCTGTAGAGAAACTGAGTTCATATTAACTTGCAGGCCGGCTTGTGCCGCCCCAGCAAAAGTGGAGCTCCCGTCAAGACTCATCGCCAGAGGTTGTTTCTTTCAGAGTGTTACAAACGCATGCGAATGACCAAACTACCCGCCAACTTGAAACAAACCAGAAAACTTGCAGGGAAGCATGGAATTACATTACATGCACGTCCAGTGGATGAGCGGGGAACATCTGCACAGTACCGTGTTGCTGCCAACCGTAATGCCTGACATAAGGCCTGTGTGGGGAAGCTGCCAATGCTAGAATCGATACAAATTTTCTTTGTAGTTGCTGGGCAGTTTTCAAAAGGGCTCTTTTTTTGCTAACCGATCCCCTTAGGGGTTTTGACTTGATAGGAGAAAGACTGCTAGGCTGCGCTTTGCTGCACCCTCCAAGCACTCCAAGCATTCACAGCTAGTTACACATGGCAACTAGGGTACACGCACACAGCACTGCTTCATTGAATTTCGATTTACCAGCGCCCTACATTAGACAATATATGCGAACAGGCAAATTAACTGGCTAGTTCGTTACTAAATCGTGGTTAATCATGACTAGTGTAGAAGAATGCGCAAAAGCTTAAATTGTGCACTTTGCAATGAATGAATAACAAGAAATGCGTTTTTGCTATCGTGCAAGAACGCGTTCTCTGCATTTTCCATAGGAGGTGGCTTGTCACCTCGAGCCTATCAATAAAGTGGGTTTCCAGCACCTCAGTTCGACGAAGTACTTGAACTTTACAAAGCGTAGGAGCCCAGTGAGCATTTGCCTGCAAGGCCTTCTCACAAACCCCCTTTTGCCCTGGTATCTGACATCATCGGCACTCCCTAGTAACAGAGTCCAGCCGGAGTATTCCAGCATGTCCTTTGAATATGTACGTGCCCCAGAAGAATAGCGGTGGCGGGCTAACAGCCATGGTCCTTCTAGATTTACATAAGGCAGCCTGCGGCCACAGATTCTTCAAAATTAAGTAGAAAATTATGCTTTGTTCATTCCGAACAGCTCTGCTCTCGCATGGTTCTTGGTCCAAAAGGTTCCGGCACGACAGAAAAGAAGATAGTGAGACTGCGCATTGCCTGAATCTTTGAGCGCTTCAAGCATTCCACCCAAGCCATGCAACACGACTAAGTGCATTGGCTTAGATCGTTAAGTCTTACACAGCATGGCTAATTCTATTCTGAAACTAATTGCGTATGCGAAGAGCCTAGCCAAGCAGCCAATCCTAACGTTATTTTTGTTTAGCAACAGCTAGTCTCAACGAAAAGATTTAAGCTCAAATCGGTCTGCTACAGCAGGGGGCCTCAGGGTAGAACCACTCTTCTTGACGTAGTTTCCCGTTGTGCCGGTCATCAAAAGAAAAGGCCAGCTTGAAGTTGAGCAGAGAACCATACGTAATCGAGATTCTTCAGCGTGTTGCTATGATACGTAACATCGTACGCCCTGCGTGTGCTTTTCGATTTGCCACACTGACATTAAGTGGCTTCGCTCTACACCGCCTCTTTTAACATTGCATATTCGGAAGACAGCAATACGTAGGGTGCAACCAGGTATGGAGAGGTTCATATTTCGTTGTGCCTGTCCATCCAAAAGACTATTAGTTACTAGTGCAGGCCAGGTTAGTGGTGACAGGAGTGGATCCCTGAGGAACGCTGCTCGTTGTGTGGCATGTCAAAACAGTAGGGCAAATTTTTGTTTAGCTAAGGGAAGCGAAGGAGCCTGCCCTTACCTGAAAGTAGAATAAGGGAGAAGGCTCAATGTTTGTGCTAACCATAGTCTGCACTGCTCGAATACGCCTCAGAAACTGATGCGCACGGCCGAAATAGCCTTGAGTCCACAGCTCGTGTGGGCTTGACAATGGCTGAATTTTTACCATTGTCGATTGGGTGCTCACTAATGACCAACGTATAAAAATGCTTTTTAAAATGGGTATCAAAGGGTCGTGGGTTCAGCGTACCGTGCGTAGTTGGATCGTGGAGTGAGAGTTTGACAACTGTTGTTGCTTCCATGTGATGCAGAGAAGAGTGCACCTGTAGACGAGTACCAGGGCCATCCGCTGCAGATGTTATCACCATTAGCATCTAGCGGCACATATGGCCCTGTAACAAGGCGAACTGCAGATCAATTTTAATGTGGGGATCAATGGGTTGCCCGCGGAACTACATGATCACGAGGCCGTATGAGCAACTGCCTTAAACGTGGTCAGTCCAAAGGGAGCCACTTTGTAGCTCTGAGGTCCATCCTGGGCTGTCATGTTGGACTGGAATAGGTGGCTGCCTAATCTGTGATGCTTTTTTCAGACTGCTGCCTAAAGGCCTTTGGCGACGAGCTGCTCGTGCCTGTGCGGCTTCAGAGCAAATAAGACGAGAGCAAAACCTCCCTCTCAACCACCGTCGCTTAGACCCTGCTGCCTAAAGGCCTTTGGCGACGAGCTGCTCGTGCCTGTGCGGCTTCAGTGCAAATAAGACGAGAGCAAAACCTCCCTCTCAACCACTGTCGCTTAGACCAAAGGCCCTGAGCCACCCGGAGACACTTCAGCGGGTCGTACACTGATGGTTCGGAGCCAATCTGCCAAAACAGCAGGCGGCCTCTAAGCTTTCCAAGGACTGGAGTGCAACAATCGAGAGACTCGAGGAAAAGTTTTCAAAGGACGCGCCTGTTCGGAGCCAGGAGAAAAGTATGCAGCACGAAGCCGTTACCACTTTTGCGCGCAAGTTCTCGAGCAGTGGTGGTCTCGACCGGTGGGGTGCAAGAGTTTCGAGTATTGGAAACCTTAAAGCTTGAACTACGTTTTCTCGGCTTGATCAGCTGGGTGGCAGGAAGCAGCGCTCGAAAGAGCCCGGCCATTTGGGCTGGTATCAGTGCTTCTGTCTCTAAATAATAGCGATAGGCTACGCAGCGTGCAATGAGGGGTGGAGACAAAATTGATTTCGCAGGTTAGCCAATTCGCTAGGAGTCCGAATTAAGAGTCTGTGGGTGCTCAGGCTGTTGGCGAGACAGCCAGTTAAAGTGGAATGGCTTGCAGGGCTCCCTGCATCAGCGCGCGCGGGATCTTCATGCCTGGGTAAAGACTGTACAAGGCCGTTGTCTGTGTTCTTTGCTTAGTGAGGCAAATGGAATTGAGCGAGAGCTGGGATGGAGCGCAAAAGAAAGCCCTTCCCAAGAGGCCTCAATGAGATATGGGCACACACAAAATGCCAACTTGAGCCAAACACCCACCATTAGTGCGTTTACTGTTTATACTGGAGATCCGCTGCAATGGAGAGGTGATCTGAAGGGTAAAATTCGCATAGGAGGCCTCCATGCGCATCCACAGACTCAAACGACACTCCAGGGAGAGTCCCTACGACCTGCACCCAAAGCGCACACCTGAAGATCGTGAAGCATCATTACAAGAACCCCAGCGCGTCTGTTGAGCATTGAATTCAGTAGAGCCAACGCCAGATAAAGAGGGCGCTCAGAGCTCTTGTGTGCGGTATGTTGCGTCTAGCGTAGCACTGAGTTGTTCAAAATTTCGTAGAACCGGAGCTTTAAGTCCCATGCTTTTTTGGCGTGTAGGCTCTGGCGTTACGTGAAGCTCCTTGGAGACGAAAACGTGATCAAGTGCCGCTTGGAATCCACAGACAAAATTGGTAAAGGGGAGAGGCGTTGCGGCATAGCAGTCCTTTAGGTGTACAGACGGAGGCAGTTCCAACGACAGTCCTTCAACTGCTGCTGTCGCGTCTGCCGTTGCAGTGGCCTCCGAGTTTGCTGCTGCAGCCGTTTCGGAGTCAAGCACTTCCTCATCACAGTTCTGTTCATCCCAGCTGTACGTCGGCGCTGAGCGCAAAACACTGCAGGGCGTTGTTGCGGCTATGCGTACTCTTTTTGACACAGTTTTCAGCAGCAACAGCTGGAGGAGTCTGGGTACAGGTGTGCTTGGGGGTCAAGCAACAGAGACTTCCTTCTGATAGCCTCTGAGTTGGTGCGCCGATCTTCCTTCCACAAACGCCGACGGTTTGCGGTTCAGCGACGACTACTGCTGCTGCAGGGCATGGTGTAGAGTGTGACTTGCCATGCTCCCAGTCTTTGTCTGCATGCGAAATCTTGGTGTTTGTGAGCAGCCGATGCCCTCCGCTGTCCGCGTCGCAATTAAAATCTCCGCAGAGGACCAAAGAAGCCGATTGGAGGGGTGGTGCGGTGATCAACTCCGAGAGCAGCCTACACACTGCGTATACTTGGAGAATGCGCACGTGCTGCGTACATACAGCTCAAAAACCCCTCCACAGGCACACATATACCTATGCAGATGCAAACAAAGCTGGTGCTCTTGCTGCCGCTGTTGCCACAATGCCCCAAAGCTCAGGGGACAGGAAGGCGACTACAGCGCCACATCAGAAGAGCCGTACAAGTGCTAAAAAGCAAGAGCCGCAAAGGCAGCTACGCTCGCTGCAGCAGTAGCCAATAGAACACGATTACCTGAGGCAGCACCAGCAGGGAGTGCGCTGCCTCACGCTTGCTCGGGGGTGGAAGAAGAGATGGGTGTTGGCGATCAGAAGGGGAGGAACAGTTTCGTTCTTAATGTCTCGCAGAGCTGTCAACTGCAGCACAGTGCCCAGTTGGGGCATGAGCCGTTCCTACAAAACGAAACGCAAAAAAATACTTCGCCAAAGTACAGGAAATCTCCGCCCTTTCGCTCGCTTGAGGCCCCTCTCGCTCTCCCCGTCATGTGTCTTGTCCGCTGCCTCGAAAGCACGACGGAGACGGGCACTCCGCGGATTTTATTGTGCACACCCACACCCCATAGCCTCATGCCGCAAATGCCGTTTACAGCGCAAAGTTTGAAAGGACATTAATCTAAAACCATTGCAAAATCTGACGACCGATGCATGAGCAACATGCAGGCACACGCATTAACAGAGGGGAACAGATATGTATACATATATATATATATATACATAAACACACAGACACACACGTAGAGATGCAAACCAAAAACGTAGCTCACCAAGAGGTCTGGCCATTTACTGCTGAGCGAAGCCCGCAACTCTTTAAACATTGCGTGTTTCTGCAGCATACAAAGATCCAAACCGTTGATGCTAAACCGTCCATCTGCACCGTGCACTTTGAATGCAAGCACCCTGCATCCGCACTTCCCCGCAAGCAGTCGAGCAGAGCGATACGACGCGAGAGGGAAGTTTGGGAGGGGTCTCACAGCGAGTTGTTGAGAGATGGAGAGAGCCTGTGTCTGTAAGAGACTGAAGCGGCTCTTTCTGTAGAAGAGAGCACAGCCCTCCTGAACTCTGCGAGTTTTGTCCTTCAGTGAGAGAATTCCCGAGTAGCCGAAGTGTTGCAACAGGGGGCAGAGCAAGTCTGTGAAGCAGTCTACTGAACTGTGCGCATGCAAATCCACGAACAAACAGCAGCACCAGCGAGGAAGTCAAGAGGGCAGACACACAAGAACAAGGCGCGAGACAAACTGCCCGAGGACAGAGATCACTGCGTCATGTGTGAGAGACATACAGAAGATAGAGTGAAACAGAAAAGATAGAGACTGATATAAACAGAGATAGAGATACAGCGATGGAATATGTAGATATACATATATATATATAGATACCGAGACAGATATAGTAGATAGAGAGATATAAAAAGAGATAGGAGAAAGAGCAAGACATGAACCAAAGCGACCAACCATGGCTAAGCACAGAGAGAGACCTACGCAGGCAGATGAGTAAGGAAGCAATTCCATCGCAATAGCACACAAAAGCACGCGAAGCAGACGGCGAAGAGACAGTGTTGCCAACGCACCATTCTTGCAGACAGTAGATGTCGGCATCCAGCTGCAAGAGCTCCCGACCTAAGAGGGGAGCTCTGAAGACACGAACGTAGAAAGCCGCAGATCCTCTCTCTACAGCTCGCGGGAAACGCCTTTGCGACCTTTTCCTTACAAACACTCAACCAACCTACTCCTGACATTCATGAGACGACAGAGCAAAGCTCGCCAAATGCAGCGCCATCGAAGGCGACAGCCTTCAAGAGGATACTCGCAGCAGCAGCACAGTCTAAAAGGCGACGGCAACAAAAAAGCTCCACACACCGATGCACAAATCGTCTGAGGGGTGCAGGGCAACTGCAGTACATAGAGCTCTCCGCCTGCGGTGTCTGTGCATAACCCTCTGCCAGCAAATTGAATGACACGACTCGAAACGCTGCCTTCTCCTGTGAATTGCGCCGTTCATCCTCTTGCTGCTGTTGCTGCCGGAAGGCTTGCATGCGTTCGCGATGCCAATCGCCCTCAGGCATCGCCAGAACCTTCCCCAAAGAAGCCTTCTGACCGAACTGCGGGAGAGACGGCACGAGTGCTGCAGCCACAACCCAAAAAACAGCTGATAGGCGTGCCTAGCAGGGAAAGAACACCATACGGAAGAGGGAGCCTCACGAGACAGAAAAATGCGATATTTCTACCTCCTGCTGCCGAGTTCTAGCGTCAAGTACTTGCATTTTTGTAGACATCCCTCAGCGTGCAAGTATTGGGATGTGTGTGTGTGTGTTAGTGTTAGTGTGTGTTAATGTTGGTGTTAATGTTGGTTTTAATTGTAGTGTTAATTGTAGTGTTAATGTTGGTGTTAATGTTGGTGTTAGTGTGTGTGTGTGCTAATGTGTGTGTGTGCTAATGTGTGTGTGTGTTAATGTGTGTGTGTGTGTTAGTGTGTGTGTGTGTGCTAATGTGTGTGTGTGTTAATGTGTGTGTGTGTTAGTGTGTGTGTGTGTTAATGTGTGTGTGTTAGTGTGTGTGTGTGCTAATGTGTGTGTGTGTGTGAATATATATATACATACATATAGATAGATATACACATATATATATATATATGCATGCATGCTAATGCATGTAGGATGATGACAGCACCTTGATGTCGATCTGATACCTCCGGCGAGAGTCAGGGGAAAATTCGTCTGCGCTCAGTTCAGAAGTCTTCTCACCTTCGAGCTGCAGACTTCTGCCTACGTCGTCACGCCTCGGAATAAAGACCTGCACTCACAAAGCCGAAAGCTCTTCAGAGCATACTGCAGCAAGCAACGCACGCTGGCGGGGGTACGAAAACAGCGCGCAAACAACAGCAGCGACGGGAAGCCAGCGGTCTAGCCGAAGCACGTACTGGTCCATATCCGGCAGGCTCTGTTGCGTCTGCGTATTGCCTGCAGCACGCCATCAAGTGAAAAAGCCACAGAAAGATGCACAGCCTGCAAAAGCCACGGGAGGGAGGAGAGGGGGGCGATCAGCAGAGGCCAAAAAAGCCAACGAAGCAGGCGACAGGCACAGACGCACAGGGCGATCTACACAGAGAGATTCCACCGAGAAACAGACACGCACAAAGGGCAAAAAAGGGGGAGTGAAAGCAGCAGAGAGAAAAAAGATAGCCGACAAACGGGAGATATCATGACGTGTCCTCTGGAAGAAATCTGGCACTGTGCGCGAGCAGTGCAGTATACGCCGGGGGAAGAGAGAAGGGAGGCAAGACTGCAACTGCATCATCAACTAGAGGCTGCCGACCATCGAAGTTCAAAGGCATCAGGAGTAGCGCCGATCGTTTCCAAGACTGCCAGGACTGGACAGCTGTGCGCATATATAGCCACAACATCGGTGCCACCCGCATGCGCTGCAGAAAAAGCAAAAGCCTGATAGAGAGATGCGCATATACTGCCAAGCGCGAGAGGCCTCCTCGCTGTGAAGTGCGTAGATAGAAATATATATATATATATATGTATATGTATGTATAGCCGCTGCTCTAGTTTTGCCGCAGAAGCTGCGTTTGTTGCTGCTGCGGGCTGCTCTTGAAGATGGCGTTGCTCCAGGCTAACTAAGAACAGCCTTCAAGGTGCTACGGCGGAGATGCAGAAGGCGGTAGAGCGAGGCACAAGGGGGCAGAGCAGATGAGCAGATCGAGAAAAAAGACCACAAGCGCGAGAGAGGCACACGGCGCAGATTCACAGGGGAAGAAGATCCGAGGCGGCACAGAATACTCGACCACAAGCGAGGAACCCCCAAGGAGAATGCGCAAAAAAGGCGGCCTTACTCCGCGAAAAGTTTGTATCGCACCGATACACGCGTCACCAGAGGCGGATTCAGCACTGCGCTAAACCACAAAGGGCTGCATTCCAAGTCTGGCGCTGAGAACTTATTTTTTTCTGACTCCGCAGCATTTGCTGTCTTCGCACTGATTGCTGCCTTTGCAGCGGCAGACGCATGCTCAGGCTCGACGTAGATGAGGAGGGGGGCAGTCTTCAGAACCTCCAAGGCAGCTGCATTGTCACCTACTACCTCACCCGCAGCGCTGCAGCGACCACAAAGGCAGCAGCAGTACCAACAGCAGCAGCAGTACCAACAGCAGCAGCAACAAACGTTCTCAAGAGGGAGCAACGCCCCCCCTAGCAAAACTATAATGCCACAAAGCATGTAGGCATGCGCGACAGCACCTTGCAACAACCTGCCAACCGGAAGCGACACGATCCTTTAGAACAACAGGAGTACCACAAAAGCAGCTGCTACGGCAAAGTGAGAGCAACGCCGCTATATATATATATATGTGTATACGTATACGTATACACATACATACAGATATGTGTATATGTATACATATACAGATATATGCGCACTTGACAGCGAAGAATCTCGCGCTTGGCAGTTCGAGCTTGGCTGCAACTGTCCTGTGCTTTTTCTTCTTCGCAGTCGCACTTTTTTCGCGGGGTGAGGCGGTAGAGAGTGTGCATGAGCATGCCAGCTTCGCGAGCAGCATTCCCAGAGTCTCTGTAGCAGCAGCAGCAGCAGCCGCAGCCGCAGCACACCACCGACAGCAGCAGCATCAGATGCGTTAAGGCAGCACAGCAGCAGCAGGGAAGCATCTGCTCGAGAATTTTCTCGTGCAGACGGTGAGAGAGCTGCCTCCACAACGAATATAGGCAACTGCAGTATGCTGGCGAAGGCTGCTGCTGCTGCCGCTGGGAGCGGTGTTGCCTGCACTGCTTGCTTGCTTGCAAACTGACCGTCTGCAGGCCTGTTCAATGCAATCCGCCTGCCTCTCCAGAGGAGTTGCAGCTTCAAGCGCTCCGACTCTCCCTTGCTGCGGGGAGCAGCGACAGCAGGCTGTTCTATCTGACTGTCGAAGACAGCTGGATCTGAAGGCTTCACTGAAGCAGCATGGCAAGCAGAGACTGCAGCATTTGCTGCCTGGAAGGCCACCTCTCCCGTGAGGTTAATCAGCACGACACCGCCGAATTCTATGGGAAGCATTGCAGCAGGGGCGGAAGTCGCTGCTGAAGGAGACTGCAGCATCTCGCGTTTCGGGCTTGTTGAGGCAGCGCAAGCTGCAGAGGTAGCGGAGACGCGATGAAGGGCACGTCGAGGTGTGCATGCAGCTACGGCGAACAGCGTCTGCTGCTGCTGCTGCCAGCCGAAGCACCTGTTGCTGCGTAGCCACAGCCGAGGCTGCTGTCGCTGCTGCAAGAAGCTTAGGGTGGCAGCAGCTCGCGCCTCAGTATGTACGGATCGCTGCGGATGCTTTCGCGAGACACTGCCTTCAAGGAGATGGAGGAGGAAGGGGGATTGTAGCGGCTGTTGCGTGGTGATGCTGCTGATGCCCCAGCTCGCGACGACGCTGCTACAGCGCTTCGGAGTGAGAGAGGCGAAGGACGGTATGCGGCAGAACCTAGAAGGCGAGAACGAGGCAAGAGAATTCCTTCGAAGAAACAACCACGCAACCATGTACAGAGACCAGAAGCGCATGCTGATGCAGCCCGCCGCTGCCGCTCTCTTTGCGGCGACTGCCGTGAGGCTGCTTGAGCTGTGGATCGCGCTGCTGTGGAGTAGGAAGACGCAAGTTTTCTGCGCAGGTGCTGTGTATTCTACTGCTGCCGCCGCTACGGCAGCGCCTGTTGCGTCTGTTCTGTCCTCCAAGGGGGCCAAAAAGATCGACAGCACAAAGACGAAGACACAATAGCGCTTGTGAAACTCGAACTTGAACGCCTAATTCGTAGAAGCTCCCGCATGCGGCCAGCGGACGGGAGGGGCCCCTAAGGGCCTGCCCTCGCAAGCCGGTAAATAGGCGTTTAATAGTGGCCAGTCATGACATAGGCTCTAGAAATCTATTATTGAGTTTGTGCTGCGATTCTCGCCGTGTCTCCAAAGCCGTGTGTATTCAGGAATGCATTTGTTCTGCCCAGGCATTTCCGGAGGACGAAGGTTCCGAAGGCTTCAGGGCTGCTTGTGCCGATGCATGCAGCAGCCCGTGCCGCTGAAGCGTCTGTTGCATCTGAAACTCCAGAGCTACTCCTGTAAAAACGCATTCCTCGACACCCTCCTCCGTGCACAAAGCTCAAAATCCCGCTGTTGCATTCTTCTGACGCCTCGATCTGCAGGGTCGGACGCGAAGGCTCCCCTCATCAAGCACAAATGTAACCATGCGGCTTCAGTGAACACACGTGCGACCCTCCACAAGCCGTAGGGCTGCCTTTTTGCCTTCGAGACGTGTAGGGATGGCGGCTCTCTTGCGTGCCGCGTCGAGGCATGCTGGCAACAGTTGCTGTTGCAGCAGGGGTTCCTCCCTCCAGCCTAGCAGCAGCTGGCACTATCTGGCCGCGCTCAATGCGGCGACTACACTCCTGCACACCAGCAGTCCCCCCCCCGGACTGTCTGTACGCTTCGTACGTCATTGGGCTCGCAAGGCTGCCTTCGAGAAGCAGCGACGGCTCCCTAATAGGACCCTCAGAGCTGGCAGCTGTGCTGCCCCGCTTCCCACCTGTGACGGCAGCAGCAGCAACAGAAGCCTCCTACGCGGCGGCTCTGCTTCGTACCTAGGAGACTTCTGCCTTCGGCGCTCCGCGAACGGAGGCTTCTGCTTGACCCCCCCTTACCCCACCCCCAGCAATCCAACCCTGCAACAGCAGCAGCACCTGCAGCAGCCTCAGAGGGGAAAGCGACGGAAGCAGCAACAAATCTACAAGAATATTGAACATAAAGACGTTGTAGCCCTCCTCCCAAAGCCGTGGGGTTTGGAAGGACCTTGGGGTTTAGAGTCACACAGAATTGTTCATGGGGGCCCCCCCAGGGGCCCCAAAACTCCGCTCGCCGTCCCACGCCACGAAACACGAACCCCTTAACACCATGATTATACAAGCATGCGTTTGCGAGTCCACGTAGGCTCGTATACAGGCCGGCGTTGATCTGCACATCGATGCACCTCACCCCACGACTCCACACACACACACAGCCTCGAGCAGCCCCGTCCAAAACTGTGCGGGCGAAGGTTCATACTCTGCATTATAATGCTGACCACCGTATCTAAATGTATATGCATGGACATATGTCCATATACATTCACATTCATAAGAGCTGTACGCAACACATACTTGTCGGAGTGGGGGGTATTCAATGCATATGCGTCTCTACAAGTACAAGTATACATATACATACATCACTACGTAGGTCATCTATGTATGCGTTTCCACACGTAACGACGCGTCCAGCCGAGTGCATGGGTATGCCTTCTGTATCCATCAGACTTTTTGGCTGAAGTATTTCAGTTTGGGATTTCGCAGGGTTCGGGAAGGGCAGAGACAGAGTAGTATTCATTCAGGCGTCTATCATTAGGCAGTCCTCCTTTGTATCGTTTCGCCGCACATGCTTTGTCTGGCATAGCCCGAAGCACAGCCTTTAGCCCGTTCTGTGGCGGATAGATTGGCTGGATGCGTCTGCTTCCTCGAGACGTTTCACCTGACTCCCCTTCTGTCTGAAACTGTGGGGCTCAGGGGCCCGTGCGCTATGTAGGGTTTCTTTACCATTCACTACTGTCTGTCTGTGTGCCCTCTCCACTTCGCTCGCGCATCTATTGCTCTCTAGTGCTTGTTCTCCGCCCCCCTCCCTCTGCATCTGTGCGTCCTTGCTTCCCTGGTTGCGTCCTCTCATGCTCTGGGGTTCCTGTGCAATGCACTTACGTGTCACAATTTGCGGTTCAATAGTCTTTTTACGGGCAGCAGCAGCTGAGGCGCACATCTATGATGCGAAGCCTCCCAGTTCAGGAGGCCCCCTGTCAGTTCTTACCGCGATCGCAGGTTCAGCTGATCTCCTGCCACCTAGCCCATTGGCTGGCAAGACGGTCTTTCATTTGTCTGTCTGCTTAGCTTTGCCGTTGGAAGGCACCACCACGACTTTTAAGTCTTGGCTCTTAAGGCCCTTTGCTCTGTAAACCGCGAGGTCTTCTGCATCGGCCACTCGAGGAGGTGCAGCAGCAGCAGCGGCTCCTGAAGGAACGCGTCACGCAGAGTGATGGGGGCCCCTCACGCCTCAGAGAATTAGAGTGTGTCTAAAGCCGTGTGCGTTGAAGCCTAGCCCAGCCAGCTATGCGCTGTGAAGCGTTTCGAGGGGTGGGATTGCTCCTGCCTCCAGAAAGAGAGGCACTGGGTTCACCGTGCAAGCTGGGTAGCTTACCTGCGGCCACTTCGGCCTCTGCCCACAGTTCTTGCAGTTCCCTCTGCATGCGTCTCTCTTCAAGTTCCATCCATTGGGGCTTGATGTACGAAACAACGCAACCCCGAGCCCGCAGCTTCTCGAGAAAATGCACCGCTTCCAACCCGGGACGAGCCTGCGGTACAAACACAGAGATATACACCTTGAGAGAGGAGTCAACGACGCGGGCATGGGTTGCTAAGTAAGGGATAGCGTAGAGCTAGGAGGCCGAATGCAACGGCCAGAGCAGCCAGATTCAGCAAGTGGGGATTTTTTGGGGGGCAGCAACACGCCGTAATCCTGATTTTCCAATTTCAACCAGCACGAAATAAAAATTGAGAAACCCTTTTCGTACGGTCTTTGGGAGCACGTCGAATTTGTACGGCTTGATGTGGGCCCTGAGGTTGATGGGGTGTCTGTACACCACGCGCACTTCGCCACCCACTCTCCGCACCGCGTCAATGGCCGACTGGTCTGCTGACGCCACTTCTATGGAAATGCGGTAGGGGAAAGGGTAATCGTTCTGCAGGCGCACAGAGAAGCGCATCCGAAGGGGGGTGAAGACACAGCACGGAGAGATACACACAGCAGAGGGAGTGAGGGGGAGAAAGAGAGGAACACACAGTGAGGCAGACTGCTTGAAAAGAAGAGAGGGGGCGCACACGCAAGCATAATAACACAAAATAACCAAAAACAAATATTCTGTCGGGCCGAGCAAGGCATGCAGCACAGCCGACAGGGAGGCGGGGGGGAGTGACACAGAGCGAATGCGCATCGTCGGCAACAACAACGTAGCGGGAGAATGTATTCAGAAGCAACGAGAGCACTGCGGCTCAGCCGCACACTATGCAACAATTTTTCACTTATTTCGTTTTGCCAAGCTGGCCTCTGTAGGTAGGCCGTATGCGCTCCTGGCAAGAGCAGTGCCCTCGCCAGACTGCCATCGCCATCGCGTTCTTTTCGCTTAGCTGCACGTCTGGCTAGCTGGCTAGAACCTCGCTACTGAGTAGCTCCCGGCCGTCACTGGCACGCTAGCTAGCTAGCCAGCTAGCTAGCTATGGGGGCAGCTGGCTAACTATCTGGACACAGCCCGACGGCGAGAATACCCCGACTGGAAGACGTACAACGTTGAAGAGGTGAACTCCGTTGCGGACGCGAACGCAGCGTGAGTCGTGCAGATGGCGCTGTGTGATGGGGAATCTGTAGAAAAAGCGCAAGCCACAAGTCGCCTAGTATTAACTCTCGAAAGACACACGCATCCACGGGGAGAAGCAGCGCGTCAGAAGCGAACCCATGGCTGGCAGCAATGCGACAAAAACACACCTAGGGATTTTTCGCAAATGCAGCCCTCCATTTGCGCTGAAGGCATCTCTGTATGTTGCCTGCCCCCTCTCCCCCATACACCCCCTCATCCCCGCCTTCCCCTGAGAAGCGAGGCACACGTTGGCACGTGTGACGGCGGCCTGTGCTGCTGTGTGCATGCACACTTAATGAACGCATGCATGGAGACGTGCATATGCCTGAACGGCAGAGAGGGTCGCCTACCGCGCGTCAAGTCTCCCCTGCTCCAAGAATTGCCGGATCTTTGCCAAATTTAAGGGCTCCCAGCGCTTGCGCTGTCTGCAGATATATATACATATATATATACATATATACATATATATATACATATACACACACATACACACACATACACACACTTCCCCCTCACGCTTCCCGTCCTGATCGGCCTTACACCCGTGCCTCGATCGCGTGATTTTCTCTCGCGCTTCTGAGACGAGATCCCCCTAAGCCGGCAAGGCCCCTCCCCCACCAGAACCTCTCAGAGCACGCCCCCACGCAGCGCGACAGGCGACTGACTTGCCGTTGAGCCGGCTAAGACTTGGTGGCTGAGGCAAGCAACTGCGCTCTCTGTCGGAGGGAGGGCTGTTGCCGTGCTGGCGCATGCCACAAGCCTCGTTTAAGGCCAAGAGACAAACCTGCCAAGCCACGCTTCAGGCCACTTGGGGAGCCGCCTGTAGAGGGGAGTTTTACCCCCCTCGAAAGTCTTGCTGCGAGGCCCCTTGAACCGTCCTTGTTGGTCTCTCTTGAGCCGAATACCCTTCGCGCTGCTCTTGTCGCCTCGCCCTCGTCGGCGCTTCTTCTTCCGCAAGCCCTGAGCCACACGCGGCAGGCTGGTCAGTGGTCGTGCGCTGAAGGGGGGGTAGGAAGGACGGAGGCAGTGCGCTCTCGCCCACTGCCTAGCAGCTGCTACCTGCGCGCCTCCTGGAGGGCTCCGAATCTGCAGATGGGAAGGCGTGGAGGGGGCCGGTTGTTTGGCGTTGAAGGCGGCTTACTGGCTGCCTTAGGTTCCTAGGCTCTATAGGCAACAGCGGCTTGCGCTGAATAGCCGTCCTGCGACTGCGGGGTAAGGCCAGGGTGCGTGTGGCTTCCCCGTCGAGGGCTTCTCTCCACAGACTTCCTCCGCCGTGCGTGCCGCAGGAGATGATGACATCGCTGCTGCAGCTGCTGCTGCTGCTCTCGAAGAGAGCGCCTCTATCTACGAAGCGCAAGCGTCTCCTGCCGCCTCGGAGCGGGGCCGATGAGGCTTCCCCTTCCCCCCCCTTCGCGACGGAGGAGGAGGCTTCCTTGCCGAGCATCCTCCCAGCAGCTCCCGAGACGCCTCGGCCGGTCTGGAGAAAAAAGAGGAGCGCTAAGCCGCACTCAAGGGGGGCCCCCCAAGAAGGTTTGGGGGGGCCCCACACCGGGCTGCGACGGTACGTGCTTGTGCAGCCGTTGCTGCAGCGCCTCGCTGCTAAGGCGAACTCAGCGACGCACGCGGCGTCCCCTGCCAGTGATCCGCGTGCCTTTCCCAGCGTTCCAGCGGCCGCTGCTGCTGAGGGGCATGCAGCAGCAGCGGCAGCAGCAGCAGCAGCAGCAGCAGCAGCAGCGCCTCCTGCGGCAGCAGCCGCTGCTGCAGCTGCATTCTTGGAGGGTTGCAGCAGGAGCCCCCGCAGCATCAGCTGTGGCGAGGAGCTCGCGCCTTCTTCCACGGGAGCGCCGCCTCTTTTTCTCCTTGCAAAGGAAGCCAGGAAATCAGAGAATGCAACGAGGGGGATATGCCCCTCAGCACCGGTGTGCCACTCAGGCCCCTCCCCAAGCGGCCATGTGGGGTTATAAAAGCGGCAGGAGAAGGAGTTTCCCTCAGACAAGCACCCCCAGCGCCAAGCTACAGAAAGGTTCACAGTGCGATTTCCGTGGGGTCTGAATGGACGGGAAGTGGCCCTTTGGCGGGGGAACTCTTAAGGGCCCACCCATGCTGGGGGGCCCCTGGGGCGGGGTGGTGGCCCACCTCCTAGGGGGCCCCCTCCACCGGTGAGCCATTATTGCGCCTCAGTCTATCGGAGCGCACATATTAGTGCTAGGATTCCGTGGAATTCATGTGGAATCCTCTGGCGCAGCAGCTGTGATTGAGTCAGGAGCCGTGTTAGACACACTGCTGAGCGCAGTGCCTCAACTTGCGCAACTCGCGGCAACAAAGCGCTGCCCGATTTGCACACAGGCATCATGAAATGAGGCGGCAGGCATTAAAAGATAGGCCATACTCCATGGTGGGTTCGTTGTCGTAATGCATCGGATAGCGCAGTCGGGGGCTTGGCCCTCGCGCGTCCCTCTTTTGAAAGCATTAGCCTTGCAGGGAGGCCCCTGCGCCTACTCATGGCTGATGCTTGAGTGGCTCACCAAAGACACAGAACGGGTTCTGAAGAGACAAGCGGACTACACAGGCTTCGCGCCTTGCTGGACACACTGACAGGAGATCCCCGCAACAGGGTTTTCTACTACGGAGAAAGCCCTGAGGGTGTGTTTATGTGTGGATTCGATCGAGGACGAACAGCGAGGTGCTCAGATGCCTTTATATTTGATGAGCTTCAACAGAGACCCTGCATGTCTTCTTCTAAGATCTCCGTAGGGTGACACTTACCTCGGGACTCGATAAAAATCCGATAGAAAGTCGTAAAGTACTTCTCACAAGAACGCCAGGTTTCCCTTGCCAGCGCCTCTAAGAGCTCCCGATGTCAGAGCAGAGGGCCTGATAGGGAATGCTAATTTGCATCCTCTACGCACTCCGAGTATCGACAGCTAGTTACTAATAACATCTAGCACCAACACATGCAACGATGTGACTTGTTGTAGCGAGCCAACAGAACTCTGCAGTAAATACCATGTACGGAAATATGAACCGACAAATTGATTCTTACCAAAGTCTTTGATAAAAATACAGCTAATGTAGTAGAAAGTGATGAAATGTTTCCTAGCCTGCTACAAGTCCAGACGGGCCGGAAAACATGGAAGTGTCCGGAGTTCCTCACGGTGTAGCAAGGCTCCCTGAAGCATCGAACACCCCTGAGTCGTCATTAGGAGGCTAGAGGGAGAGGCTCCACGCAAAAGGATGAGCTTGACGGAAAATTAGGCCAGAAAAACAGTAGGGGCCTCATCTCCAGAAGCGTCCTCTCTGTTGTGCTCCCTGAGCCTTTTGTTGGGGACACTCAGCAGCCTCTGAGGACGGCAATTGGAAGTTCTGAAGGTGCGTACTACCGGCTAGCCTTCACTTTGACGCTGTGAAAGAGGTACACTAGTTATCTTATTTTAAGCTTGGTAGAGGATTGATTATTTGGCTTGAATGTTTGCACATGTTTTCCTTGATGGAGAGTAGAGCTAGTGAGCTCAATAAAGTAGGAAGTGACGGTGTTTACCAGCGCACTTTCAGCTATGTCGAGCTGTCTGTGAATGGTCCAGGTGTTTGAAAGGGTGCAGCAATGCCCAAGTACCCTAGCTGGCCCTTTTTTCCTCCCTCATGCCGGAACCCTATGTGGTAACTAAGCAGAGCGAAGGGGAGAGGACCCTGCTGGTTGGGAGGAAGCTCTTAAGCTTTTGATCAAGTGCTCATCGAGTGGGGAAGGAACGTATCTTGATAAGAACACCCTGGAAAGAAGAGGCGCTGCATACGAAGTCACCTGGGGGGCATATTTGTGGAGAACTACCGTTCCACGGACGGAGGAGGGGCGAAGCGAAGCGCGGTGCCTGCTGGTTTTTATCCTCAGGGGAGCCCTGCAGTACTCCATGAGGTGTGAACGGATAGCAAGTCTTCGATAGCGTAAAGGATGGAGGTAGGAAGCAAGCAAAAAGGTCCTCTGCGTTACTTGGCATCCACGATATAGCCATGGGGACTTGTACAAGGGAAGGAAGACGCAACAAACGGGAGAGGGCCCCACACTGACAGAGAAGAAATCCTTAGGATAGGCCTCTCTCCTATGCGCGAGCCTTATCTATGAGCAAGAACTTATGGAGCCGTAATCCCTACACCAGCGAACATCCTCTAGCATCGTGCACCCCTGGGATTGTGAGTGCTTGTGTGCTAGGCTCCTTTACTCTAAGAGCGCAGGGGGAGCTTCTCTCCAGCGTAGAAGCGCATGACTAGGTGGCCCTCTTTGGGGTGGATAGAGGCAACGAGGGTTGCTCGCGGGCGGCATCTCTTGAAGCAAAGAGATGAACCGTTGTCTATAGTGGGGTTGGGGGCGCAAGGATACGGAGGGACTATTTTCACCCTTTAATGCACTTTAAAAATAAGAAATAGGTGACACCTGCTCGAAAGACATTCATGAGGAGCGCTGACCACCGCCTCAATTGAGAGACGGGAACCCTACAGAGGTCCGGCGTAAGCAGGCACACGAGCCATACAATTGATGGCGTGCTCGTTTTTTGTCGGCCCTAATAAACGTGTATATCACTGAAATAGGCAAACAAAACAGAAGCAAATTTAGGACATGCTTTGCAGAGGGCTCTGCATTGCAAGTTTTTGGCGGCAGAACATGGGTGCTTGCGCTTCCGCAAGACTCACCATCAGGCATCCACCGCGCGTGTGAATGGAAGATAGAGATCCATTTCCCAAAGGCCTCTGGGAGCGTTTCTACCAAAGTAGAAAAGGGATTTGTACCCGCTGGAGCGCTTTTAGCCTTTTCCGTGCCTTGTCGGCGTAGGTTGCATCGGTGCTGTCTTCCCCCGCCAGCGAGACCAGTGGAAACCTTCCCGCCACTTGACCGCCCCTGTGTGTGCCTTCCTCAGCCTACAGGCCGCAGCCCCATTCTTCGAATTATATATTCGAGTTTGGCTGCCTGAGCGTTGGCCAGGCGCCTCTGCAGTCTCGAAGGCCTCGCCTCTGGACGGAGAGCTACGCGCTTGCTTCTCAACGCACTGCACCAAACAGTCCCAGGCGGGCGCCTCCGGGCAAAACACAAGCAAATTAGACAGAGAGAGCAAGAAGCAAAGGGGAACACAAGGAATCTGCAGGCGGGAGAGGTACAGACAAGCTTGGTAGGGGAATGCAGTGAGGACTGGAACGAGGGCAGGGGCTTGTTGGGATTTCAGGGCTCATACCACGGGGTGGCAACAAGAGGGTGCCTATTTATCCCTTATGATGAGCAGAATCAATCTAAGCCTTTTTTCTTTGCCTGCTGTATCGGCCTCTGTTCCCGTGTCTCCCTCCTGTTTCTTGCTCCCACACAGGGGTGGTGTCTCCCCTGATTCTGCACCCTCTTCTCTCGAAAGAATCTGTGCGCCTCTGTCTTCAAAAACAGCTGCATCTCTTGACCAATCCAAAGAGTACCCGGAGGCTCAAGCACGCCTTGCGCTCGCGCCAGGTTCATCAGCGTGTGTCCCCAAAACCTCAAGAGTAAGGACAGAGACAGACGCGCGAATGGGGGCGTGCGACACAGGACCAGAGACGCCAACAAGGCGCACAAATTACAGAAGAAAGGAAGAAAGCGCAAGCCGAGAACCCTGCGAGGCAGAAGAAGAGGCCATGCTGCTTGCCGCTTCTCTGCTCTCGCGGGCTGCCCATCGTCTTGAGGTGTTTGGGGCCGAAAAGCAACGCTTCCTTGCGGAGAAGGAGGCGAAAATTCGGAGACAGAGAGAGGCTGCCGAGCGGCGGGAACTTTTTCAGGTGTCTGTCCACACGGCGGCCTCCACGCGCGGCTGCGGAGAGGGAGGCGGACACGGAGATACAGGCGTTGGGGAGCAAGCTGCCACGTGGGAGGCATGGCGAAGGCCCCTTGAAGGCGACAGCTTTCTGGATTGCAGCGAGAATGTAGGAGATAACGATCGCATAGCCGCCGAACCACCAAGGAGCAAGGGGGTCACTTCCTTGCCCGTGCAAGCCTCGAGGCGAAGCACAGTTTCGCCTCCTCCTCGTTGCCTGATTCCTCAGAAAGACGCCTCTGGCCCCTCCTCAAGAAAAAGCCGGAGGCGCTCTGTTCGGTTCAGGGAGGCTGAAGCAGAGAACACGGGGGGACCGCAGGAGGAGCAGGCAGAAGTGCCTGAGCAGAAGACATTCGCAATGCAGTTGCACCACCTCCAGCGCCAGCACTTGAAAAAACTTCACAGGCAGCGCCTCCTGGCCCAGAAGCGGCAGGAAGAAGAGGCCCGAGCTTGTCTTCCTTCAGGAGATACCGTCTACCCTTCCTCTGGTGATCGAGGAAGTGAGACAGCTACTGGCGAAGTAAGCAGGGATGCTAGCGGCAGCAGCAGCGGCCGGTGCTTTACGCGCCACAGTATCCGCCGCAAGACAGCGGCTCTGTTCAAGGAGGGAGTCAGGCAGGGAGTTTTTGTTGGTGCCACTGCTGCGGCGTTGCGGGAACAAATAGGATCCGTGCTGTACGAAAGCCCCAGCAGCAGCGCGAGGGCAGCGGCTGAGGCCAGGGAGTGCACGTTTCGCCCCCGAATAAACCAGACGCACAAGCCGAGCAGAGTAGACAAAATTCCATGGTGGGAAAGGTTGCACGCGGAAGCTCGAAGAATCCTTAAAGAAGAAGCAGCAAGGAACGATCCAGCACGAAAAGAGACAGAGGTAGAGGGGCGGTGCAAGCCACTCCATCCCGACCACCTGTCGTTGCTTCTCGGGGTACCACAGACGTCATTACTTGCCCGGCTCACGCAGAGTTGCGTTGGAGAGAACGCAGGGGTCGTGGGCATCAGAGGCACTGGCGAGATGGTGGGATTTGCCACTGCCGTCCAACGCACCGGCACTTGCAACAGAAGCAACACTGGCATAAGCAAGAACAGCAGCCATAGCACTAGCCGGCAGATGAAGAGGCCCGTAGGGAAGTTTGCTGCCTCCTCTTTCTCCGTATATGAGAACAGCCTCAGGAGTCGCACTGCCGACGACAACAGATGCCGTGTCGGGCAGTTCGCTCCTGCCGATGGCCGCGCCCTCCTGATGAGGTACTTGGGGGCTGAAAAGCATTGGCTAAATTGAGGCAGAAGAGAGTACTACGCCACACACAATGCACCGATAAGTGCTCAGCAGGTTCTCGTGCCAACGAAAATAATTGAAGAGAAAACGAACGGGGCTGGGAGGGGAGGCACGCAGAAGGGCGCTTGGTCGAAAGCCAAGGAGCGGAAAAATATCATTAGAGGCCAAGGGAGGGGTTAGAGGAACAGAGATTTGCTTTCTGCTTGTGAAGTCGGTACAGCTCAAAGGGTATGGACAGAGAGCGAGACACTAACTATTTGTGTCGTTACAATGTACTCCACCATCGAGAGGATTTTTTTTAGAAAGCGATCTTGAGTGCCTTTTAACGCCAGGAGAAAGCAAAGCGTTGTAACTTTGTGGCTGGACATGACGGCCTTTGGCCTAATAATTTGTGTCTGCGACACGGGTGCCGGCGAGCGAGAGGAGTGCTGTCTTTAAGAGCGCCGTTGAAAGGAGTATAATATGCCTCTCAAGCGGGGACTGCAGGGCCTTAGGCGCCTTTAAGGCTGGTAGCAGTGCCTCTCCTGCTGCTGCTTGGCAATTGAGGAAGAGCTATGGCGCCTTTAGGTCCCTAGAGTGTATGCATGGGGATTTGCTGCTCAAGCCTGCTGCCTATTAGAGAAAGTGAGGGAAATAGGGTTCTGGAATTTCTGGGTACGTCTTCGTTTCATCCACAAGGTGCATATGGCTGTGCGCCAAAGAGACCCCCAAAACAGTGATACCCGCAGGTGGTAAAGCGCACATCTGAAGCGGCATCGCTTGTAGTCCTACGCCGCGTTTATATTCGGTGTGGAAGTTTGTCCATCTGTCGCAGACCCCAACGGCTTCATAGAGATCTGTAGCGTAGGGCTCACGTTATGGCAGCACTAAAGGTACCTGGACACATACAGCTTCAGATCGCCTCAAGCATACAAGCGGTTCCGGCACACACGCATCCACAACATGCTGTTTTACGCCTTGCAACGGACCCCCCCACTCGTATACGCGTGTGCGGAGGGTCGAAGGTATTTGCGTAAGATAATGATTGTATTCGTGAATCAGCAATTCTATTTCTACGGGCATGCTGGCTCTTCCCGGCGGAACTCGGTACGATAAGCAGCGAGCAAACAGAATTGTGTGACCGATCGCTTCTGGGCCGTTCTCATAAGAAGCTCCAGCCAAGCCAAACGCAAACGCTGAGCGCCATAAACAAGCTTCTCTAATTCTGTGCCTACGCGTTGGCTGAAACAACCCCACCCCAGTAACACACATTGGCCAAGCCCCAGAGTCACGAGACAGTGTGTGTATCGTGGAGGGCTAGTCAGCGTATCTTTCTCCTGTCCCCCTCCCATTTCTCTTTAGCTCGCGTCTGCTCATGAGAAAGGCTCACCTGATTCTTGCTGAATTCCCAGAACGCGAGATATCCGGGCAGTCCCCTCTACTCGACTCCGCAGGCGTGCCTTCCTTGCTTCGTCCTCTTACCTGCCAGTTCTCTCTCTCTCAACCCTTTTCTCTACCATCTTCAGGACCGCCTTGAAGCTCCAAGGGGTCTCGTGGCAGAGCAGTGTACGTAGGCAGACATCGAGTCAACGGGGAAGAAGGCGAGCTTTCGCACTCTATGGCGTTCCGTCCTTTGATCTTCTTTTGTTTTAGACCATTTCTTTGCGGAATAGCGCCGATAAGCGCAACTCTGTGTGCGAGCTAAAACTCCGTTTAAGAGCCGAATCGTACATGATGCACTCCCTGCGCGTACGCGCCCCATGAACCATCTCCTTATGATTTCTTACCTCCGTACTTCACCCCCCCGCCTTCCCCTCCCTCCACGTCTCCCTGTCAATCCCATGCTCCTCATGTATTCGTACTACCGTTGCGTTTACCCTGAAATGCAGAAAGAGGCTTTCGAAGGCCCTGCAAAAGCAACGCCTCTTTCGCTGCCCTGTCTGTACAGCAGCAGCGATCGCTGCTGCTCTCCCTTTGCTCCTGTTACAACTCCGTCTCGCTCATTCGCATAAGCGCCGTTCTGGATACGTCCACACTGCATGTGCGAGTATCTCCCTCCTCCTAGTAACCCTCCGTCCACTCGCCGCTAGCCGCAGCCTCTCCCTCTGCTCCTTCCCCGTCCGCTGCCTCACCGCATCGGCCTCTTTTTTTCCGCCTCTGCGCCCATTATCGAGTCTCCTACTGACCTTCTCCATGCCTCCTCCATGCACCTCTCTGTTGATCGAATCGCGTCTCTAGCCATGGAGTGCTCAGAACCCCTTCCGTGCCCCTCCGGCTCGCTGCAGCAGCAAATGCAGCAGCTGCTGCTATTCAGTCTGGCTCGCGAGGCTGCGACAGTTGCACTGCAGCGGCGGCAGCTGCGGGTGCAGCAGCAGCAGCTGCTTCTGCACCAGCTAGGAGAGCGCTTGCTGCTGCAGCAAGAAGAGGCGAGCCAACAAGCCATAGCCCTCGCCGCTCAAGAAGAGAAACATGCGGCCCTCCTCAACAAACTAAATGCCATAAGACGAGATCTGCAGCTCGCATATCTGTTGCGAAGCGCCGCTTCAGCCGAAGAGAAAACGGCGTAAGTACACTCCATCAGAAGCGGCACCGCTACAACCCCAAGCCCGTCTAAATGACGGGGAGGGTGGTGGGGAGCTCACATGAGTGAGAAGACGGGAATTTCTCTCTCAGAAATACACCGCAACAACGCGGCATGTGTCTGTGCTACACGTGTTGCCGCTCCGAGTGCGCCGCCTAGAGACTGCCCTTTTGTACGTGTGCAAGTCTCATGGAATCAAGGTCGTTGTGTGCAACGTACTTTTGCGTCTTTGTGATTTTACATGCTGCCTTTTCGTCTGTTGCAGGCTCCCCGACTCGCTTTCCTCGCCGGGGAGCTTGTATTCTGCATCCCCTGCCGTGAAGGCACCAATCGAGAAGCGCAGCCACGCAGCGCGACGAGACCGCTTAGGCAACCTGAAAGACGTCTTGCAGCAGCAACAACAGGTAGCCCTTCGACGTTCAAGTCTGACGTATTTTTTACTTGGGCTGGCTTGCTGTGCATCCTGCTAGGGATTGAGGAGCAGAAGGCGGGGGGAAGGGGAAGGAAGGGAGCATCCTGCAGTGCCCATTGCAGCCATCATTGGTTCCCCAATACGCTTCTCGTCGAATAAGACAGCCCCTCCAGTCCGCACGTGCTGCCCTCAAATGCTCCTGCTGGCTTCTACTCTGTGTGGGCTGGCTCCTGTGCGCGTGCGATGCGACCTTGCAGCTACTGAGTGCCTCTGTTTCTGCACTGTCTGCGAGTCACCTGGAGGCGGAGCTGCTGCGCAGGGAGATTTCCCTCTTTGGCGTTCTCCCCCCGGATCCAAGCGCGAGGGGGTTTGCCGTTGCGGCAACACGAACTGGAGAGGGAGACGATGGCAGCTGTACAGCGGAGGGTGTGCCTATTCTTGCTCCTGCCGAGGAAATGTCAGGGATTCTGCCTCCAGAGTCCGATCTGCTGGCTTTGGAAGAACGCCTCTTCGCGCTAGAAGCCGAAGTCGATGCCAGCCTCAAGGAGCTGCCAGCCCTTGAGCAAATGCAGCAGCACATCCTTCACCAAGCAGTGGGTGTGACTCTTGCAGACAGAGAGCCCACGGCTAAGGCACCCGGTGACAGTCCACGCTCGCAGCAGCCACTGCAGCAGCACGAGCAACAACTTCCGCGGCAGCGAGAGACTGAGGAGCTAGTAGAACGGCGAGCACGGCCAAAGCTGGAGTCTCAGCTTCAGCAGACGCAAAGGGAGCTGTGGACGGGTGGGGATGCTAAGGAGGAGCAGAAGGAGGAGGGGGAGGAGGAGCCGTCGTCGTCACTGCCGCAGCAGCAGCAGCGTCCTGATGACAAGCGCTTCCAGAAGTTCTCTCAGGAGGAAGAGCACGCGCAGCAACGGGAAGAACTGCAGCTTCGGCGTGAGCATAAGCCTGAGCATAAGCCTGAGCATAAGCAGCGCACAGCCGTGGATGCCTTAGACGGGCCTGCCAAGGAAACTACCCTGCATGCCAGAAGTAAAGGTGAGAGCTTCCCCTTGGACGTGGAGGATGCCTGCTATGAGGGGCGAGCTGTGCGTGGCGGCTCGCGGATACGCCCTTCGATGGAGGAAAGAGCCTCGTTGCCGCCTCTCGTAAACGCCCTCAGAGAAAGGCCGATAGCTTGTGGAGCTTCTAGGTTTCGGCGTCTTGTAGATTCCACACCGTTGCTGTTGCTGCGCACGAGGCGCATGCAGCAGCGCCTCACGAGGCTGAGGCAGCAGGGGCACCGAAAGATGCAGCAGCTGCAAGAGCACCCTGGGAGGCAGTCTCTGTCTTCTGGCGAGGCTGGGGCATGGAAGGGAGGTTGCGGCGTAGACTTCTGCCTCTGTGAAGAGGAGCCTGCAGACAGGGTAGGCCTCTGTACCCCAAAAGCATCGGCTCGAGGTGGGGAGTTGCACTGGTATGCAAAGGAGCAGCTCCCAACGAGCTACGGCTCAGAGAGAGGTGCAGAGACTCCTGGAAAAAATGACGACAAGAGCCCCCTTCCGGCCAGCAGCAAGGCAGCTGCGCCTTCAGGCCTCCTGCGCACGCCTCCGCCTCCCGTGAAAGGGGTTTCTCCGCTGGATGCCTCCCATATGAGGCAGAGGGGCAGAAGAGGCAGCCTCCCAACAGCGTCTAGTTGGGGGTCGACTGAGGGGCGGCCCCAAGAGCAACAGCAGCAGGAGCACAAGTGCCTTGTAAGCGCCTCAGGAGCCCTCTTCGGCACCGATCCAGTGAGCGGCGATGTTGCGGGTGAACAAGTGGCGGATGTGTGTCTTTCTGTATTATGCCCTTCATTCTCCCCTCCGAAAGAGCTCAAGGCGGCAGTCCCGCTCCCTCAAGAAGCGGGATGCTGTCTGCCTGCAGGAGGAAAGAGGGCCGTAAAGGACACAGAAACTGAGGGGGTCGATCACGCAGGGGCTATGGCGTCCTCCCTATGCGCGCCAACGCAGTTTGAAGGATGCGCCAGTTCTGAGGACTGTTTCTCGGCTGCCCTGACGAGACTAGCGAAGGACGGCAGCGTTCAGCAAGGAGCATTTGAAGACGCTGAAAGAAACGCTTCCTGGGCGCTGCGAGGATGCCCCTTCGCCGCAGAGGGCCTGAGGCCTTCTGCGGAGAAGCATGGCGTGGCGAGGCAGACACCGGAAACAACGCAAGGTCAACATCAAGGAGTCAAGCACCAAGTGTTTCCCCTGGGTCGGTCCTTCGGGGTGGACGAGGACGCCACTGGCAGCAGCGACAGCAGCAGCGACAGATCCCCCTTGTTGCTTTCCCCTTAGAAAATGGCTGCGTGTTTATCGAAGATGGTTTGAACGACTGCTGCAGAATTCACTGTTTCCGTCTCTCCCTAGGCTAGGGTGCTGCTTGTTTAGTGTGACAGAGGGCCCCTAGTCTTTGTCTTCCCGCGACTGCGCTAAGCAAACACCTGCTGCTGACACTACTGTCCCTCCCAGTCAAGCACGACGCAGATTAGCTCGCTGGGGAAGCAGGAGGAGATGCTCCCCACGTGGCCTGTCTAGCGACGAGCAACGCTGCCCCCTACCGGGGAGCCCCCATCTTTATCGGGCGCTCGCCGCTCCTCTCTGCTTGCTCTTGGCAGCTGGCAGTCCTTTTGGTCGCAGTTGCGCATTTTTCATGCCCTCTCTAGCAGCTCATCAAGTACTCGGTGGGATAATCAGGGGCGCCTAGTCCACGCGTTCCCCACCCCTGCACACTACTTCCCCCACCACTATGCGGAGTAAGGGCCTTCCTGGTCCCTGCGTCCTAGCCACCACCCTACGACCAAACGAATCGCAAATTCAAGCCCCCGGGCAACAATGGAGGAAAAGGAATATAGTTTCTATTGCTACAGCTAAGCGAACCCCGCCTGCGCAGCAATCACACCTCTGCCCCTCCCTCCTTGCACAGAAATGCTCGCGCCCTGCATGGCCGCACGCGAGATACATGCATGCGTACTGCATGACGGAACCGGCACAGAGCGGGGCGCAGAACAAAATTCTTCTGTAGTTGCAACCGGAGAGCAAACACGGGAGGAGGTGAATGTCCTGTGTGAATGCACCAGCGGGGCCAACTCGGGGGGGAAACAAACGGAGATCCTACTACTACAATGGCCCACAACGCAGCACTAAGGCATAATCCGTAGGGCACAAAAATAAGCGAACCGATCCAACAGTGAAGCGCGAAAGCCCCCTCTGAAATCGGGCTTCCCTAGGAGAACTGCGCCACCCGTAGGTCAAAGGGCCCCATCATGGGCAGCAATACACGAACAAAAGAATCTTTCCATACTGCTGGCAGCTTTTGCAAGACACTAGGTCACCGATAGAGCGCGACTGCGCGCTGCAACTCGAGACCCCACTATTCCAGTGTATAGCTTCCAATGTAAAGAAGAAGGAATCTTTTCCTGTCTATACTTGTGCAGTTACCGAAGAAGCTGCAGGGTCTCCTACGTGGAAAATGAACGTCCACTGAGGGATCCCCTAGTAGGCCATTCTTCGGTATTAAATAAAGCCTCATTTCGCGCCGCATGAAAGTCAAAAGCACCCCGCCTGAGGGGTCACAGGATCTTCATTGACGACTTAGAGAGCGCCTCCTCCTCCCTCAGGAACCGTAATCCTCGTCCCCGCTTCCGCCCTCCCTTTTACCGTGAGAAAGACCGGAGAAACAGGAAATTCCCCCTCTCGACTCGTGTTTGCGATCTACAAAGACCTCCCTGAAGGCTCTGTCTTTCTCGAAAGCTGGCGCAAACGAGCAACGCCTCTCGTGCACGAAGGTTCCCGTTGAAGATTCGCCTTGAATATAGGGACCAGCGCAGCCCGCGATAAGGAACAGCGCCTTTGGCCTGTTGACTGAGCTTCTTCAGTCATACAGAGACGGTCGATGCTGGCTCCGCAGACTCTGCCAGCGTTTTCTGCTCCATTATTTTGTTTTTGCTCCGCGCCTCCCTCGAGCTAAAGCGCCAGAGCACGAAGATGAGTGCATAGACAATGAGGCCCACGGCCACCATGATACCATCCACAACCACAAAGTTGTTGGGGGGGTCGTACTCCAATACCTTCTTGTACCAGAGGATGCTCAGCAGCACGAATATACCTCCCGTGGCGGAGGTTAGCCCTGTGAGCTTGCCGAACGCATGCTCCGGGAAGTGAATAGAGATAAAGCAGTAGACGTTGCTCAGCACGAAGGAAGTGTAGATGAAGAAAAAGAAAATCGAGATGCCCTTGCAGGCCAAACTGTCAAACATGAGGAAGATAAACATAAACACGCCAGATGTGTTGAGCATGAATAACACCAGCACGATGCCATAGGCGTCCGCAATGCGGCCAAACACCGGCCCAGGGATGAAACTGAGAATGTTGAAGATGGCGAACATCTGGTAGAGGTCCTTGTCATTCGAGTCCACCAACTGCTCCTTGTTTGACTTTGCGTAGTAATCGGACCGCACCAGGGCGCAGCAGAAGATCGGCAGCAGCAGCAAAAACTTTGGATCTGAAATCAATTGCCAAAATGTTCGGTTGTCTTGAGATCTGGTGGGAACGGCGACGGTGGACTGCGAATCCTTGTCCTTCCCTTCCTGCTCGACCTCGTTCTCCACTGGGAAGGTGAAGGAAGCCATTGGGACGAAGAGGAGGCACACGAAGAGCGCAATTCCCTGTCCTACCGCAATATAGCCGACGCACATCTTCCACAGATCGCCAGGGGCGAAAGATGCGCCTTGAAATATGACCGACATCACCACGGGCACAGCAAAGGAGATGGAACGCAGCGAGCCCATAATTGAAATGACAAACGACGAATTCTGGGGGAACAGCTTGCTGATGGAGAGAAGGGGCAAATAACCGGGGTCAGCAGACACGCCAATGCAGAAAGCTGCGGCGTAATACGCCCTGAAGTGTTCTCCCGAAAACCCCAACAAGAACCAGCCAATAATGTCCATGCATATGCCAATAAAAAGCGTAATCTTAGGCCCCAGAGTGTCTAGAGCAATCCCCGCCAGGAAGGACGATAACATGTTCGAACCCAAGGCGAGGGTAAAGATGCCCCCCAACATTTGTTTCCTTTCAGGGCAGTCTATGTATCTCTGCCCTCCAATGCGCAGCTCTGTCACCTGAGAGGGGTCGGTACACTCCCAAACGTACGCTCCTGACTTGTATAACATCTCCTGGATGCCGTTCCACCCCCAGTACGTGCATCCTCTTAGCAATACCACCACCAGGTACAGGAAAAGCAACACGTACCTGTTTAGCGGAAAGTGCAATTTCATGGCCTTCACGCCACTCGAGGCACCATCCTTTGCCGTCATTTTCACCAAAATCGCTTACACTCGCGATGAATCACCCCAGCCCACACTGCAAACCACGCAGCAAGTTGACGCGGCACCAAGGATACACCCCACGTTCACAGTCACACGAGCGCTTCTTTTGCGGAACGCCAAGACTTCGCCAATCGTCGCCCTCAAATTGCCAGTTTCAGCAAATAAGCTCTCAAAATACGGAGAGAAGAAGGCAGCTAGTAGACCACGGGTTTACGCACAGTCGCGCATATGTCTCTTCTCCCCAGAGCAGGAAGCCTGTGGGGAAGGACCACAGGAAGAAACAGAGTTCAGAGTCGTACTGTTACTGTTTCCCTGTGTGACAATGCATCCCAAAAGATGAATTATTGTATATTAAAGCCAACCAAGATGCGAAAAGCAGTATTGAAAAAGGCGGGGAGACGGATGCCCCGGGAAGTGTCCCCTCAGGCCCCGTTGTTGCCGCACGCACCCGTAAGCAACTACCACCAAGGAGCGTTGTGGAGAGCCAGATTCGGAAAATATGTATACTCTTATAAAAGCTTGGTGTTCCTGCGATAATTCGATTCCATCAAGGTATCTATGTTACACTCGAGTGCAATCAGTACTTACCCACCAACGTGCGCCCACAGAAGCCTGTTTCATGTCTACAAGCTTAAATGGCCCTAAGAGCTGGAAGCGGAGTCCGCCAACACCAGTTTGAAAGCATTAGCAATCCTGATTCTACAGCCCCACCGCATATCCAGCCGTTACGCCGAGCTGGAAAGGTGGCTTACGAGGTATGTCTTTTGCGGGCTTGATGGTAGCGGCCAAAGCAACATTTGGGGTGTTTTTGATGCATTGAGTAAGTGGTGATATGAGTTTTTAAATACGGAGATCATGATGTGGCCATCTGTAGATTGTCTCTGGTCTATTGTCAGATTGTTCGCATGATGCAAGAATAATGGCTGTGCAACTGGATGCTTTATCATGCCATACAACTGCATTGGAACGTTTCGTGCTAAAGGGCTTCACCAGCTATCATTCAAGTGCCCACCTAACCCTTCAGTGTCGAACTGCGAATCTCGAGACCCATAAAAGGGACGCCTTTTAGAAGTGGCACATCACATCTGTCTCGCGCTGAGCTGCAGTTACAGATATTCTGCTACACTAGTTATATTCAAACAAGGGGTAGCCAATTGACAAAATGTATTGCCTGCTCGTACGCTTATTTGCGGCAGAATGCTGTTTGCTTGGTACGAGAAAATGCAATGCTGTGCAAATGCGCGTTAAATGCGAAGTGTACCTGGATGTGCATTATCACAGTTCCTGGAGGATGCAGCTGCACGGACCCTAGATGTCCCTCTCTCTCCTAAAGTGTAAAACACTAAGGGGCACTTGTAGGGGGAAGGAAGGAGCTTTCTTGAAGGGAAACTTACTTGTTATTGCATTTGCATCGATTCAGGAGTTCACTGTTCCACTGACTAGACTTTAAATGAGGCGTGACAGCTGTTCCATGGTTAGTGATCAATAGAGCTACTATAAAGTATAATATATCATTCGAGGTCCAATTATCGGAGCACTGAACTCTTTACTGAATACAAAGCTTCATAGCAAGCTATCAAGTGTTCTTACAAAAGAGCACTTTCCTTCCCATGCAAGCGCCTCTCAATATTGCCGATATCAGAAAAGAGAGACAGCCAGGGTATGCAGAGCTGCACCCTCTAACCACTTCGATCATTCATAGCTAGTTGCATATAGCATCTCACGCAATGCTCACAACACTGGTCTTCTGTATCGGTTGAACAGCAGCCTGCAATAAGTAAGGCATGCAAATAGGCAAGTTGACTAGTCAAAGTTTGACAAATTCTTAGTTAGATATAACTAGTGACGAACACAGTTTTAAGCTTCATCTAAGCCACCCACATCTTCTCCCTTGTTGAAAACACATCCCCTATTTTCCGCACCTGTACGCTGAGAACCATTTCACTAGGAGTGCGGTAGAGTTCCCGCTCTATCGCCACTGTCAATGCGGGCACAAAGGAGGAAATGGATCAAATCAAAATGCAAATGAGTGCGTCAGCCGCTGAAATAAAATATACGGAAACAAAGGCACGTCTTAACCACAACGAAAAAGGGACCAAACCAACACGACCGGGGTAGCGCTCTGCCTCGCTGTCGTCAAGCCTTTCAAATTGCGAGAATCCTGCTGGGAAAAATCAAAAACCAAGTATAGTGTGTTTGAAAGTGGATAAAATAATTGTTCGAGCAGTTATTTAGCGCCCCAAAGCAATTTTTGCGTGGAAATACAGCAGGTGCATGCAGCATGGACGAGTTCACGCAATGAAGAAGAATGTTTAGACACCAGCAATGACAGTGCCAGCAAATAAATGTGATTGTACTGAACAACTTAGCAATAATCAAACCTTCAAAGCACTACCCACAGATAAAGGCAGGTCTTTCATGCAGAGCATGCATTGGGGTAGAATAATTACTAGGGACGTGAGGTAGAGCATCCAATGGCGACTTGCTTTATCATCCAAACAATACCACGAATTCTCCCGCAAGCAAGGATTTCCTCAACTGATCCTCCGTCAATCACTCAGGTTGGAATGTTTTACTCTGGTTCACTAGATTATCCAGTCAAATGCATCGTAGGACAAAATCCCGAACTTTGACAACTTCCTGGGGATCGTCCGCCTCCACAAGGGTTCCTTTACCTACGCGGGAAAGTTCGCCGAAAATACGCGGAGTTTTGCATCCTTCATAAAAAGTCAGTACTAATAGTTTTCTAGCATCTCCAATACTTGGCGAATCGAATGAAACAGCACTGATTTGCAAAACAATCGCAAAAAAGAATCCCAGTCACCTAGCCGAGGACTTTTCTGTCTGTTCACCGTTTACTGAAGCTTACCAATCCTCCCGAACACCACGACATGATCTTCAAGCTCGAAATACACAATCGACCATCGCTCATTATATTTCCGTTCTCACCTCAACTAACTTTTGGACAAAGATTCGCATGCACTAGCCCTGTTGTCGAATTCCCTCCGCCGCCAAGGGTGGCTGCTGACCACGGGTTTCTAGGTCTATGCACGGATCAGAGAGTGGCTCCTCAGTGGAGATCTTGGGAGAGCAGTGATCGACAAGTATATACATTTGCTGAAGTGTGCCCTATCCGGGAAAAGGGAGAAACACAAGCCAAGCATTTGAAATTGTGTCAGAATAAAGTTTCGAATACCCCAGAGTGTGCCTGGTCCGCTCTGTGTGTCTATCTGAATCGGGGTGGCTTGAAGTGATCGCGTTGTGGTCCATACATAGGCGGGAGAAAAAGGCTTGCCAGAACGCAATAACGGACTTCGGATCCCTTCCGCATTCGTAATGATACTCTTGGGGAATCCTTGAAGCTTCTAGACGTGAACAACGAACAGTTGCGTGTGCCATGACAGCTGGAGCAAGACATGCAATAGGCGTACTTGCTGGGCTGTCGACAAAGACGTAGATGCTATTCTGACACCTTAGCTCTTGGAGTGCAACACCGGAATCCATAGTCGGATTAGCACATATAATGTCAGGAACTGGAAGGCTATGCACAATGCCGGGTCTAGGATCATGTTAAATATTTTGCTGCTGACAATGTGGGCGTACCATTGCATACTCCTCTGCTGCAGAACTCGTCCCATAGCACCAGGAGGACCGATAGATATTTTTATCGTGGTATAAAATTCAATCATGACCTGAACGAACAGGATCACTCGCTTTGTGCGAAACAGAACTGTAGAGTCGGTATGTACAACAGAGTAACACCCTCGCTTTGAACCACAGCATGCCATCCTTAGCGTGAGAGTGCTTCATCTATTTCATATTCTGGATTTTGGTATTAGTAACGGATGTTTGTGTCAAAAGCATTTGCCTCAGGATCTCCGACCAACACCGTGAGTTAGCACAGAAAAAAGTGTTTGCGCTGCGCAAAGATTTACCGCTGGGGCATCGCCAGAGCACGTCTGCAGCGAACTTGGTGGTGCCTCTAAGACGCTTTTTTGCAAATTCGCAGTCGCACTGTGGGAGGCCTGCGAGCCGGCGAACAACTCCAAGGTTACCAGATTCGTGAAACTTTTCGTACGGTGCATAAAGACTGGTAGGCGGTGCGGGAAGTAAAATGACGCCCACATGAATAGTGTCGGCACTTTACTTGTCTCATGCACTGCATGGAGTTCCTACTCCAGCTTTTGATACAACTGCTCGGTTTCGGCAAAGCGAATAAATCGCAAGCCGAAATTTGGTGATTCGGAGACGCCACGGCCGATTGAAAAAGAAAACCTCCCACTGCCACGTCACTAGCATCCGTTGTTTGGAAGGGAAAATGCTCATAACTAAGTAGCACAAGTATAGGGGGTGTTGTAAGGTGGCCGATTACCATCCGCGGGCCGGCATCAGCTTCGTGTCTCCCGGTCATAGAATGCGCTCCCTTGAGTCGATCAGCCAAAGGAGCAGCGAGCCGAGCAAACCCAGGCTTGAAGCTCTAGTAGGGTGCAACCCCGTATAGCTATGTAACGTCCTTGCGGTTGTGGAAAGGTAACGGCCATACCCTAAGTATTCAGGTTTTTGCCAGATATAGCTCAATCCATGTAGCCGAAATTGAAATGCCCATAAACACAATGGTTATCGTAAACAACGAAGATCCTGTCCTTTTTCATGCGCTCATAAGAATCTTGATCAGTCTGCCTCCGCAGTTTAGCTAAGGCAAGGGCATACGGCATGCAGGTATACTGGAGTTTTTTCGTGAGTGTGGAATGCCATTTCGTGCCTGAGTTCACAGCGAATACGGATGTGTAACAGAGCAGTTGTGAGGTTAAACATGCGGAGTACACTTTGATCAGTACGTTTTGTTGGGTGATTCGCCAATACAGACCATCAGGAATTCGTAAGCTCCACTTTTCTCGTTCTGGGGCTGAAAGTTCGCACATGTTCGCAACCTTCCATCCAGTACCAACATCGGCGTCTGCCAAAGCATTCCTCGGTTCACTCACCTCGCCTTTTGTCATGAGGTCACCCGCCTGGCGTTCGGTCTTTTCTTCACGGTGTGGGAGCTTCCAATGCACGGAATGTAGCTTGGGGCTGACACGGCATTCAGCCCAGTACGCTGTGCTGGCTGATTAGCAGGTGGCAAGCCCGCTGGCAGCTCATCATAATTTTGTACAACCTGAAAAGCACCTTGGTGTACTCCTATTAATACTGCTCCTTGGCTGCAGCCTCATTTGAGTCTTTCTGTATAGGACCTATTGCGAAGATTTATATTGGATGAGTAATCAGGCGGGTCTTCTTTAACTGCGCTGCCGAGCGGCCCGTATGGAGACTTCACCTCACCCTGCTGAGGTGCCGACCCCATCCCGCTAACCACAGATAAAATGATCGTTGCTGAGGATACCAGCAGCCACTTCATTTCAAAGATTTTTAGCACACTAAACTCCACAGCATGCAGCTGGGGCCCCAAGTGCACCTTCCATTGGGTCGCACATGGCATACCTAGGTTTGCGTCATAGAGCATGGATCCAAAGCAGAATACTCGGGACATGCTAATAGGGCCCTAGTTCGA
The DNA here is from genome assembly GCF_002999335.1 of Cyclospora cayetanensis. Lineage (NCBI taxonomy): Eukaryota > Apicomplexa > Conoidasida > Eucoccidiorida > Eimeriidae > Cyclospora > Cyclospora cayetanensis. Next base: position 26,666 of record NW_020312140.1, on the reverse strand, counting down.
CTTGAAGTAACATTTTATCTGCAACGACATTGCAATACTTCCGCTTTGCCTCCAGGCAGCAACCCGGATTCCTAAGGCCTGCGCTATCGAGTGAACAAGCATACTGCAATTCTGTATTATCTTCTCCAAAAACAAGTCCACTTTACGTCCAGTGTCAAGCAACGCTAGCAACTCCCAGCCTTCGATGTGGATTCGTATCATGGCAGGATTAACTCGTGGTGAGTCTTGAACTGCGACTTTTTCCTCTGCAGTCCCTTCACGGCAATACGGCCTGCTTTGGCGGCAGCCCGTTTCCCAGATGCGCCTTGGTTTTTGCCAAGCAACCTGTTTCCATCGAGCCCAGCCCTGTTGTCCAAGTTCTTTAGCCTTTTGTAGGCGCTTGCAGCTCAGTAGTACGTGACCGGATTTCCCACAGTAGACGCAGATGTATTCTTGGAGGCCTGTTTGAGGCTGCTCAGTAGCGTGGTTTTTTTTATCTGTGATTTGGTCTTTCGCCGTATACTGTGGGCTAGGGCCGGTTGACACTGCCCCTGCTTCCATACATTCTAAGTTTCGACTTGCGTCTTTTCTTCTACGCCAAGCACGCAGTATTTGCGCTTCATTTCTCGGGAGTCGTAGTGGGTCCTAGCATTTGTGAATGCCTCATCACCCGGATTTGTAGCGCTTAGTCGCTTCCCAATCTCCGACCACCTGATGCAACATTTCGGGTAGACTCGAGCTTGAGACACTGATACCGCAGCTGCCCGAATACGTAGTGGCTTTTGTGAGCCACAGCTTAATAGTTTTTAATACAATGATATCTTGCTAGCTTTCCCCAAGTACCTTTTTTCAGTTTTCCCAAAGCTTGCTGCTGAACTGACCTTCTCATGAAGCGATGAGTCTAAGCTTGTCTAGAGGCAAGAACTGTAGTAATCCCTATAGACAATGGACTCCCAATTAGTGAATAGAGCCATTACTGAAGTGCTCTGGTTTTAAATAAACGTGCCGAAGCACCACTAGTCTGTCTATTTTGGGGGTAAAGTGTGTTGCACTACTCCAACTGGCTGCTGAAATCTTCGAGCACAGACTCGTCCTCACGGCTGGAATGTTACTTTTCTGGTCTACATAGCCTCATCGCTGCAATCCTAAATACTTGATCAGCTACGAAATAATGCTTCTATACCAGCCACCTAGGTATTTTGTTCGCATCAGCTCGCAGGCCGTCCTCTGCCGCTCCAACAGGCGTTGTGGCATTGGCAATGCCCATCGCCAGAGAATGCTTGTTACAGGAAGCTGCCAACGCAAAGCGAATAGGCAAGGTGCCAAATAGTTTGATCCGGCCCAGAAAGCTGTTGTATAAAAGCCTTGTTTTCCAGTACATCCACGGCCATTGGAGAGGAACAGCTGCATCATACTGTGTATCGCTGCCAACTGTAGTGTCTAGTCTAGGGTCTCCGTGGGGAGACTCTTGACTCCAGACCCAATACAAAAAGTAATTGTAAGTAATTTGGAGGGTTCCAAAGTGCTCCTTTCTTCATCTGCTAGCGCCCCTCTAATTTCCGTGCATTACGGGAGAGGGACACCTAGGGTGCGCGTAGCTGCATTCTGTAAGCACTCCGACGGTGCTCAACTACTTACACACAGGATAGAGCGCACACGCATGCAGCATTGCGTCTTCTGGTATCGAGCTAACAGTATTCTGCAGCAGATATGATATGTGAAAAGAAAGAAATGTGTCTTAGCAAAACATAACATACGTCAGTGAGCGTGCTGATATGTAGCCTAACCCGCTTGATCAGTAGCCCTTGGGTACACAAGCCAGTAAGAGGGGAGCTTTCATCTTCAGCCGCACAAGCGATTGGCTCAATATCGAAAGAAATGTTTTTAATTTACTTCTGTTTACGCGTTGTTCTCCCAGTCACGTTTCAGCAAGCACACTGTGTGGTGTCTCAATTGTAATTGTATCTGCCTATGTTATCTAGCATTTCTAGATTTAATAAAGCCTGTTGAATACGGGGAGCGCATCAGAATATTATGGTTTCTTCGAACGTTGTCTTACCAGTTCACTTTTTACAGATTCAGCTCATCGGGGCCCATAGCTCTATTCCCCAAAGGTACGCAGCTTAACTGCTGCTAAAATTCTACAAGTAGATTGCTAAAGGCTGTTTCATTGAAGGATCCAGTGACATGCTTCCTAACATGCAGGCTTGTTTCTGTGTTCCCCTGAATCGGCCCAGGCGGCGTACATGGATATGAGTGTAATTTATTGCCACCCCTGCAGTTTAGCTCCCTGTTAAGCTCCACAGGCTCAATATGCTAAATAACTTGCTTTTATTTCCTCTTCTCTGTCTTGGGATGCGTTCTCAGACCCTCTTATGTGTGTTTGTAGGGGCGGGACGCAAACATGGCTGGCAGCCCCATCGTATCACCAGCTGTGCATAGGTAGCTGCCACTATTCAAGCTTGGCGAGTTCAGCGTCTTAATTGCATTCTTGAAATATAGGATTCCGGTCCAGTGCAGCCTACACTTCCTGAATGCCGCTGTTGCATTCTCGCCGGCTGACAGTCCGTTCGACAAATCTGCATTAACGCTGCACTGTGTATGTCACAGTGAAATGCGAGTTCTTCTCCAACTTATCTGCTAAACTCAGAGACATTTGACTCAGCTCTGAGGCTCTCTGTGGAGTGACTAGGCCCAGCTAAGGCTCCGCGAGGGCTAGCTTCTGCGTACCTCACATGCCTTGCTCTCTCAAGGGCAGTGTCAGCAGATCTACGCTTGCAGTCTACCAGCTGCCTCATCCCCCAACATTCACTGGAAACGTCGGTCGAGCCACCAGGCGAAGTCGGGCTGTGCACTGTGCCTTCCAGATTACAGTGTGCAGCTATTTGTAAAATTTCCAGCTGGAAAGCTCACCGCTAGCCCGTCTTGAGGGGGAAGCGCCTGTTGGGAAGAAGGAAGCTGTCAAATGCATTGCTAGCAGGACCAAGTCGAAAGGCGGCCAGCGCCGCCTTAGTAAATCTAATTTCGACTTGTCGCCGCAGCGCAAGCCGAGGGAGGCAAGGCTGCAGGCTTGGTTGCATCGCCGCTTTGCAGGACGTGGAGGCGAGGCTGGAGAAGCGCTTGGGTAGCGTTGTTTCGTACTACCGACTTCGCAGGCACGGTGGCTGCAGCGGCGTGGAAACCGCCCTCAGGGAACGCCTTCTGAAATCCCAACAGTTTGCGTGTCGTGTGAGCACAGAAAAGAGACTTGCGACAAGGGAGACTCGCTGTGCATATTTACGATCGAACTGTACGTGGACGCCTGTTGCACCTGCTCACCTGCATCTGAGAAGGAACTGCAGCTCTTCTAGCGGCGTCTCGCATCGCAGATTCCCCCCAGTGCAACGAGACCCTTATCTTCTGCTCTCTTGCCTTCAGTGGTCTCGGCTGACGCTGCAACGCTTTCAGCTCGCGAGTTCGAGCAATGACAGACGCAAGAGCTCTCGATTCTAGCGCTGCTGCTGGCGAAGGAGGAGAGGCCACCGGCAGCGGTGTCTGTACACCGGGGTGCCGGGCAGTGGCTCGTTTTAGAGACGTGCTGATGAAAGCTTCCACAGTCCCAGCGGAAGAATTGCCTGAATTCGGATGGAAAATTCCCCTAGTCACGTCTTGTGAACCGTCGCCATTCTGCATTCCTCAAGAGGTCTTCACCTTTAAGCCGCAGGAAACGGACATCTACAAGATTTTTTTCATGGGAACTTCGGTAGGCCTCATTGCAAGTGCCGTCTCCTGCAGACCGTCTGCATGCGATTTCTGAGCAGGAGCAATTTTTATGCGAGCTCAGCTCTCAGGGGAGCGAGGGGAGAAGGAAGGACGGGGGGAGAGGGCAGGGGAGGGGAAACGTTCTTTCAGCACTATACGCTGGCTTGGGATGCAAGAAGCCTTTGCACAGCTTTCTTTACTGCTCTCTTAAATCCTGCCACCCCCATCCGTTTGCATGATTCGTCTTAGCATTTTTCCATGAAAACAACCCTGTCTTTCTTCTTCACACTACCTGCTTGGTACTACACAGGACGCCTCCCTTTTCCGGCGCCCTGCGATGCGGTCTTTTTCCGCAGAAAGAAGTGCGCATTCGGCAGATATTCTTCCACACGCCGCTTACGCCTGAGGAGCAGCAGTGGCTCGTTGAATTCAGAGAGCACTGCAGGAAATCAAATTGGCAGATTCCTCTGTTTCTCGAGCCCATGGTGCTGCGCATTATTTGGCTGGCTTACCGGAAGTGGGGAGACCACATCATCACTCGAAGGTGCGGCTTCGTGCATGCAACAGCCGAGGGGGCAGGGATGCATTCGTCTGTTCGAGCCAAATCGTATTCGTTTCTCCCTGCTGCATGGACAGGTCTCTATGCCCTTTGCTGTCTGAGGCTGCCTCTGTACCGTCCGGATCTGCCTTTACGATCCATGGTCTCCTGTCAATCGTAGAATATCCTACATTCCAAAGGGAAGGCTGGATGCCTGACGGTCCGCAAGAGTCACACACATCCTCTTCGGGGGCTGGGGAGGCGGGGGAAAGTAAAGGGGGACGCCGGGAAGAAGAGCTAGGCTGGCTCCTGAAAGCGCTTCTTTCGCCAGCTGCTTCTGGAATGCGTGCGCGCTTCCCCTCAGCTTTGATTTGGCTAAGGCGATGGTGGAGTGGCGGGAGGGATTTTTCCCGCTGAGTGACAGGGAAGAGGAAATGAGGGCTATGCTAGACAAGGGGGTCATGTTCTGGGTGGGACGAGACAGGCACTTGCGGCCTTTATTGCTTATCAAGTGGGCTTTCTATAGTTCCTTTAGGCGTCGATCTTGCTGTTTGAAGACTCCAGTTTCTCTCCTGCGTGCTCCTGCACGGACACCCGACCTCGCCGGAGGTTTCTTGCATGTGATGCTGCTGCGTGGCGTGTCACGCGCTCCCTGGGTGTATCCCCATGTTCTCCTTGTAGTGCTTATCGTTTGCTGTGCCGTCTTACTGTGTTGTTGACGGTTTCTTCCCTCCGCATGATTGTGTGATGGGGTTCCTGCGGCGGTTATGGTCGGTCCTCCCCGTGTGGTGGCACGCTGCGCTCTCCGAAAGCCTCCTTGATATTCGCGGAAAGGTTTGCATGTAAGAAATGTCTGTGTGTGGCTTCGTCCAGACTGGCCAGACTGAGCAAGACGGTTTCTCCGGAAGCCTTCAAAAGACTCACCATATTCTGCTTCGAGTGGGGTCTGCGTTACTTGAGTAAGCACCAGCAGAAAGCGAAACTGGCAAGGCAAGGGTGGTGGGCGCTCGGAGTGCGTGCAAGGGAAGAGACGCCAGGGCATTTGGGAAGTCAGATCTGTTGCGCACAGCTCGACGAGAGCGAAAACAGACATCTCGAGGGAGAGCGGCGGATCCCCGTTGGGGTAGCAGGCGGAATGACGAGTTTTAGAGATGTTCTGCTTGCATACTTGCATCAGTTTGTCTGTGTGGGGGGGAAGAAGGCTTCGTGCTGTAAGAAATGCGGGGAAGCGTCGGACGTGGTTCGAGAGTCTTTTTGCATTCGCTGAAAGTGGCAGGGGAAAGCCTGGGATGCTGTCAAGGATTGCAAACAAGAGCAGCCTTTCAAAGAACGCAGGCAGCCTGCGTTCTTTGAAACGGTCACAAAGATAGAGAGAGAGAGAGAGCGTAGACTGAGCAACAACACGCACCCAATAAATTGCTGAAAGAAGAACCAAGAGGAAAAAGGAGTCCGTTCAAACAGAGGGTGAAGGAGGGGATGCAAGATTGCCGTTTTCTCTATATGACGTGTGTGTTGGCTTGTACAGTGATTCCTGGAGTAGTCGAGACCATTACAGTCTTGCTGGACGTGCGCGGCGTTCCGCTTCACCAGTTTCCCATCAGCGCCCTCACAGACATGACCAGCACGCTCACCAAGCAGTACCCCTTCCGCCTGAACCGGATGCTCATAATCAACGACTCCTTCTTTGTACAGGTAGGACGCTGCTGCCCGCTTGCTCTTCTTCAGTTGATGCGAATGCTCTCCCCTGCTGCGCTCTTTGAGAGCCTCAGCTCCCACTAGATTGAACAGTGGCCTCTTCACGGAATGTACTCTCGATTTCGCTGTCCTCTCTGCGAATCGCCGAGACAGCAGACGCTGCACACGAATGCATGTGCGTGTGTGGGCGTCAGACCGTGTGGAATATCGCCAAGCAGTTTCTGACTGAAGTTCAGCAACAGAAAATGCTTTTCTTTAGGTATGGAGGCCCCTTTCTCTCCCTGTCTCGTTTCCGCCACTCGCGCATCTACACGACGCCGATGCACCCGCCGCGTCTATGGTGCATGGGGAGGCGCTTTACTCGATGGCGATGCAGTCATCTTGCATTGGCCTCCTAGTCTTTTGCCTGCCCGCGCGCGTCTTCAAAGAGAAGACGATCGATCTATGCTCATACACACCAATGAAGCGTGATAAAGAATAGGATGACTGCATCTAAGCGAAGGGGCATTGGAGCTCTTTTTTGCGTGCCGTCGAGGCCTCCTTCTTGCGAGCTTTCAGTGGAAAAGTGAAGCATTGCGCTTAGTAGTAGTCGCCAAAATGAGTTGCCAGAGGTTGGGGTATGCGGGCTTGCAGGACTGGATTTGAGGAGGAGCTGATGCGGGAGTACACACCTTGGCAGCTGGAAAAGTGCTACGGAGGCACCAGGCCAGAAGTGCGTTTCATGAGACAGCCGTGTTTCTTGTGCACCACGACTACCTGTTTGTGGCGGGTGCTGTCTGGGCTTCGAAAAGGGGCTTTTTATGCATAGCTTCTACCGCTACAGTATCTGCGTTTTTTCGAAGTTTGCGGGTGTGGCTATGTTCCCTCTACCCTGCTGCGCAGATTACCGAGTTTTATCCGTTCCCAATTGCTCCCGGTCCGTACACCATTGGCAGCGTAAGTTTTGCAGCGAAAAAGCTCTGGCACTATTGAGGGGAAGCTGTTGGGGTCGAGACGGTCCTGGCTTTGCCCGTGCGCGCGCAGATGGAGGCTAACGGGCGACTTTTTTCCGTTTGTCATCTGCTGCACTCGCCATGGTATCCCTCTTTTCCCTAGAAAGAGTCTTGACTTGTTCTCTCACGAGCTCCTTCTTTTGCTGTGTGCTTTGCTCCCCGACAACGTGCAGGAGCAGCGTGCGGATCCGTACAAGGGGGGCTACCGTGCAACAGACCGCATCACCTCTATGGGTGTCCTCTGGGAAAAGGACTGTCGGATGCCTATTCAGTGGGCGCCAGATGCCTTTTCTGTGTTTAAAGATTTGTCCTTGCCACCTCCGGAAAGCGTGGTTGAAGCGACTGTTCAAAAAACGGAGAAGGGGGACTCTGCTGGGAGCGCAGAGTCTCACGAGGGTCTAGACATGACACCGGAAACAGCTGCAGCAGTGGCTGCTGGAGTCGGAGCCGTTGAGGCGGCAGAAGATGCCGCGTTTGCCGCAGCAGCAGAGGCAGCACCGGAGGCAGGATGCCAAGCGCAGGAGTCTGCGAGGGTAGCAGAGGCTGCTGCTGAAGTTGCACACGCAGCACGCGGCGTAGGGGAAAGTGGCGCGAAAGAGGCGATGGACAAGGCAACAAACGCAAGCCCAGACAGCGCTTGCGAAGCAGGAACCTGTCATGCACCCTTGGCAGCGTCTACAAAGCCGGATGCATCGGAAAACGCCGTCGAAGAGCTCAAGAAAGGGACATCTGTGAATGGCGCACCTCCTCCGCAGCAAGCCGTGAGTTCTTAGCGCAGATCCTCCCATATGTTCCCAGTGTGTTGTTGAGGGTGTCTGTGAACCTGCCTCGCTGCTTACGCTGTGCTGGCGGTATTTCATGGACAGTTCATGCCTCGAAATTAATTCAGCTGTGAGGATAAAGGCCCTCAGGCGCTAACTGGACCCTGCAGGGGTCGAAGGCTGAAGCCTCGAGTGCTGCTGCAGAAAAAGCTGACCGAGTTGCCTGCCGAGGCCACATGTTTTCTGAGATTCGGGGAATTGTGCACCGCAGTAGCCTGCAATACAGTGACGAGGGCCTCATGTGCGTGCGTCATCACTATTCTTCGAACCACACAACGCCTAGCAAGCGGTCTGAATACCGTCTTTGTCTGCATTCGAGAGGAGTGGGCTACGTGCATGTATTGGCGGCCTCAATGTATTGTGGGGGAGTGTATCAAGCGGAAGGGCCTAAGTGCGGCGCCTGCTGTTTTGCCGTTGTGTGACCTTCCACTGCCGCCTTTCGGATGTACGGAGAGGCGGCTGGAGACGAGCTTTTGAAGACTTTGGGAGGCAGCGACTGACCTCTTGACGCCTTAACAGGGGGCCGCTGCATTCTTGCGCCGGAACGCAGCACAGATAACCATAGGCTGCGGTTAGAGGCAATAGCTTTATGAGCAGTGCCAGGTGGCTGCATGATCCTGCTGCGGGGAATGGGGTCCTGATGGTTTGCACTGGCACCGATCAGTCAACAAGTGTGCATATATCTGTTAGATGTGCCTGGGCAGTGTACTAGGTTGCGAGAAGCGCCGCCATGTCCAGATGATTTTCAGCACCGGGTTAAAACTCGGTACAGATGTCCATCATATTTTCCCGGAAGGGGGAATCGTATGACACTAGTGTAGACCCGACGGGGAGGAGTAGAGATCGCGCTCAGCTCCTTCCAGTCCTTTGGCGCCCTTGCGACCTCAATAACGGTGTCTTTTTGGCATAACCAGTGCAGTGGACGTGGTGTGCAGTTCGGACTGGGATTTTTCGGGGTGGCAGGCACTTCTATTGAGATCTATTCGATGTCGATCTGTTGGGAGACACAGATGGGTTGCCTGAATTTTTTCCCTATAAGCTTTCGTTGTTTGACTATTTTTTGTGGCTCAGGAGACTGAAGCACAATCCACTCAGCAAAAGGGGCTGGATGGGACAAGGCCGCACTCGGGGGTTCCACAGGTCAGCGGAAGCAAGTGCTGCTCGCGCTGCAGCATTCAGTGACTTTCTGTTTCTAGAATTCAAGGCGGCAAGTATGTGCTGTGCAACGCGGCCCCACGGCGGCTGCGCATGCCGCTTTTTCTCGGCGTTGGTCATGAAAGCTACCTGTTGTCCTGGTTGACACTTGGTGACGCCAAATCCAGCAAGCAAGGTAGCCATTTACAGAAGCAACTCTGTAGCTAGTCACAAGGCGCTGCACTTTGTTTTGGTGCCATTGGGGTTTATTAAAAGGAAGAGAACGCCGCTTGCTGCGGCAGGCAGTGAAACGACTGCCACTGCATTGCTTTCTTTTTCCTGCGTCATTTCCACAAGATAGCAAGAGCGTAAATTGCTTCTGTAGACTGCGGGCTACACCCTTTGAAATGATTACTTTCTAATATTTTCTTGTGAGTCGGCATTAATCCAGGCACAATGCCAAATGCCAAAGAACTATTCTTCGAGGGTTTGCTTTGTCGTATTGTATCACTGGCAAGCAAATAAAATTATATGCGCTTCATGAATGTCCCAGTATGTTTATGATCCCTACAAGAGCTCTTTTTGAGGAGCGTGTGGGAAATTTTAGCGAGCGCAAAGAAGGACGCGACGACAGGGGACAGCGGGCATGGGCTTTCTGATGATGCAACAGTGCGCAGCTAACTGCGGTATTTTGGGCCCAATCAGCTAAAGATATGTTACTAGACAAGCGCGCATATTAAATCTGGTGTTCTGAGTATGAGAGGCTCACTTGAACTCACTCCATGTAAACGGTTGTACCTGGAGCGCAGTGACTTGTGCATCGGCTGCAATTGGATAGATCAGTATTTACTGATGTGCAAGAAAAATTCATACATGCTTTTGTCAACTTCCATGTCTCTGCTCTGTCCTCTATAAAGCTGAACACAACCTCCTGTGGGGCCCTCGCGAGAACAGTAGACTACTACACTTTCCGGAAGTGGTCCCGAAGTGCATCAGCGGACTGCCGGTCTTCCTATAGCAAAAAGAAGTGTAGTTAATCAGAGCTAGAGTGTATTTAAGGGTTTCTGGAAAAACCTCAAATTAGCAATGCACATGTTAATTGTTCCGTCACATGCTGCTCAAACAGATATACCGAAATTCGCTCTACTATAAGTCAAAAGGAGCAATTGGTGGTATAGAAAGTCAGTATATTTAAAGACCTAACTAAGATACTCGTGAGGAGATTCTTAAAGGCAAGATGCCCACAGTTTGCAGCTTTGACTGTCCCTTAGGTGCCCTTTTATACAGAAATGCCGGGCCTGTGAAGCCATCCCGTCCATATCGACATCAGACTTTCGTCTATTTACGTATGCTGACAGGTCTAACCGTGGCAAACGGCAGGAATATGATTTGCTGTCAGTGATACGTTTGCGGAGGGGCTGCGGACGTACTAACATTGGCAAAGTCCACTTTGTACTTAATTGGAGCCCTGTTTTGTCAAGGGAAGCCAACACAGACAGTCAGTAGGTACAGCTACCTGCGACTACAGAAATTGACATAGTTCTCTATACGGTAACTCTCATTCCTGTAGCGGCACCAGCTACAGGGGTACTCTTCGCTCAAACAGGTATTCTTGGTATCTAGTCAAGTTTTTTCTGGATGATTTGGCTTTTGGAAAATGACATTTGTTGGGCAGTCTGGCTGCTCCCATTCCATAAGAATGAATGCTATGTTTTTTTACACTTAGGTACGATGCACAAATGAGTGCGAAGGCTAAGAGTACTTAGAGCACGCAGCAACCTGCTTCCTGTCTCCCCTCGCGTCGGAACACTATGGGGAACAGGCAAGGAAAGGAAGGATATATCTGGCAGCAAGCATTCAACAGCTCGAAAATTTCTTTGATATCATGGTTGGGAACCGCTCCTAGCCAACACGATAACGTAGTGCAGTTTTCCTCCTTGCCTGGTTCCCCTGGAAGCAGTCTTCGGTTCGATGTGTACTTCTCAGGCACTGCGTTCTTCAAATGGAAAGGCAGTGATAGTGGATTAAACAAAGTTGTGGCCAGCTTCCTCTCGCTCCGCCCACTGCAAAATCTCTTCTCTGTTGTCCCTCGACCTAAGAAGTTGATGATGGTGTGACCTGCGATACTTTGGGGCTCACGCAGATTTAGCATGCAGTTTTAGATTATACACACCTGTATTCGCTTGATGCATTTTGGAGCCCTGCCTGCGACTGGCGCTCATGGGAATAGCTGCGCCTCCCCCAAGTGGCTCGACTTCACCGGGCCGTTCAGAGGCGACGGCGCTGACAGACAACTTCATGCCACCATGTAAATATTTAGAATACAGACTTGTCAGCAAAACCAGAAAAATTTGGTTATGTCTCTCCATCACCTGTTGAATACCGGACTGGGCACAAGACCGCCAACCGATTGTGCCCCCCGAGCCGCCAAGCGCCGGCACTGCCGCCTCTGGGGCTCCAAATGTCGGATGACTTGCAAGGATTAGTAGTAACGTGCACCCTTGAACTGCCAGAGTATCAGGGCTTTGTACAACAGAAGCCTTTCTGATTTGGTGGATATTTTGTTTGCTCCCTTTCTCATTTTGTGTCCCAACCTGGGATTTTCACCGAAAGGAACGGAGCTCGCGGTTGTTTCCACATCACGACCGCTGCCTTCTCTACCACTTACATGTTCTTGAAATGCAATACAAATGGTAACGATGTGTTCAAAGAGAGAGCCGTGGAGGTATTGCCTCTCTCTAGGAGCGGCGGCGTGGACGCATTCCTTCATTCTCGCTGTCGCCGGAGCATGGAACCTCTTGCTGTTCTTGAATGTCTTCCCGTGGAAAAGAAGCTTAACTGAGGCTGCAGTAGAAGCCTATGCAAAACGTAGCACAGCAGTTGCATCGGCTTTGCGTGTTGGCTTTCTTTCCCTCGCCATTATCTTCTTGATGGTCAGTGTTCTTACGGACATTGCTCTCTGCTTAAAATCACGGAGAGTGGCCTACGTTTTGGCTTGGATTAATATTTGCAGCTCCTTTGTTGGCTTGATTCTTCTACTTTACTTGTGGACGGCCTTTGGTATCATGCTTCTTTCAGTAAACGCCACTGTGGGCGAATTGGTGGTATGGGGTAATGTGGACTTGCTCTATGTCATTCTAACGGCTGTGCCAATGACGAAGATTTATGCATCATTAGGGAATGTTTACGCCGCTGGAGGAACCGGGTTTGAGGGGAAGTCTTTTGAGGAGCTTGTTTCGCCGCAGAAAAAGACTGAAATTTTGTCTGAAAGGAGCCTGAAAATGAGTCGCATTGGTAACTGGAGAGTCGGCCTTTCTCTGGAACATGGAGCTGTACTCTGGAGTCTGTTTTGCTTGGCAATTACAATTCTAGACTTAAGCATATTTTGGGTTAAAATTTCAGATGACCCAATGGTAAAAATGAACCAAATGGGCATCATCTTTCTTGTAGAGGGCATCACAGCATTTTTTGCAGCCATCAGTGCCTTGGCCGGCAGTGCTGCTGGTGCACCCTTTTTCGCCCTCTTATCTGCCATTATAACTGTGCTTGTACTCCCTCTGGCTGTCACATTGCTGGTGATGCTCAGTAAACGCCTAATCTTGGAAGTCGGTGCAAGGCAGAAAGTACTGATCCTCAACTTTGCGAGCCTGCACGCCATGGGAGCGCAAATTATCTTCATTTTCCTGGCATTTTTCGCCACTTCGGCTCTCTGCGGTCTTTTTAACAAACAGACAAAAAAGGAACTAGACTCGGGCGCGGATCGCTTCCAACGCGTGGACTTGGAAGAGGAGAGCCAGAAGTTGCTCAGTGTCTCTACCGAACCGTAGCCCTAGCCCAAATGTGAGGAACTGTATGTTTTAGACTAAACTGACGGATTAAAGCAGAATGTGCTCCGCTCAGCGGTACGCTGTTAGTATGAATGCAAAATTGCCGACAGGCTGTCGGCCATCGGACGGATAGCCGGTGACTTGGTGGGGGACGGAAAGTCATCATCGGCAATTCAACGTCTTTTTGAAGCAGGACAATTCCTAAGATACCTTTTAAATGTTTCTCAGTGCCCACAAACGCGTGCCGCATAGAAATGAGAGACAGCCCTTGCGAAATACAGGACAATGCCATAGACTACGTAGAACTACCCTAGTGTCAGGCTGGCAGTGGGGGCGTAAGAATCAAGAGCTCCATAGCCTTAAAAACACCAACAAGTCTAGGGCCCTACCCTGACATCTGTGTTATGAGTGGTAGGGGTATTCAGCCCGTGAAAGATTTCGCATACGCGTCAGAACACCCTGCAGCACCTGCCACCGCCGATCGATGGAATGGACACAGACGTTAATGGCGCACAAAGCTAGAAGGTGGCTGCGGTTGAGTACTAGGGAGTGACACGAGGTGTGCGCTTCTAATGATGCATGCGAGGGCCTTCGTAACCTGTAGAGCATCCATGTATGATATTCTTAGGCCAGTTGAAGAGTCGTGTGTGCGCAATCTGCGGAAGAACTAACCCTTTGATAAATAGCTCAATGCAGCGGTTGCTGCATCCGTGGCAGCTTCATGGGCAGAAATGTATGAAATGTACAAGCTACCGGGCATACTGTGTAAGTTTGACTCGTCTAGCTTAAGGAGGCTGAGAGAGGTGATAACAGATTCTAGTGTCTTCACCGCCTTGGATGATTTTTGATCAAGCCATTTCTTGAACACTTCCTTTTCAGAATGATGCAGATGTGCCAACGCCTCCTCGGCTTGCAGCTCACCTTTGACAGCCCTTAGCTTCCTCTCCAGCATAGCAAGCGTATCATCTTCCGCTTTTTTCTCGTTCGCACGAGCCAGAGTCGCATCCCGCATGGCCACCTCCTTGTTGATCTGAGCTTGCACACCGTCTCCCTGCCCAAAGAGGAGGGAGCCAGCAGCCTGCTTTATCATATGGGCAGACGTCCGGACAGCAGACGCTACGCGTGGAACCACTGACATAGATCCGGATTCAATGCTTTTGCGCCATGCCTCAACATCTCTTTTCCTCTCGTCAAGCTGCTCTAGTAGCTTGCCTTTCTCAATCCAAAGGGACGCCTCAGCCAGGCCTGGGGTCTGTGGGCAGGCCCTTATCATACCTTGAATCGCTCCAGTCAGCTTCTCCTTCAGTTCCCTCACCTGAGCGACCTTTTCCGAATCATGAATATCCGCGAAAGCCTTTTCAAGTATAACTAAGTCTCTCATCGCCCCTGATAGACCCAGGTCCGCAACCGGTGCCAAAACTTGAGTTACGCCGCGCTTCATGATATCCTCGTTGATTTTGATTTTCTCCTTCAAACTCACGATTTCCTCTAAGTCTTTGCGCTGCTTCTCTAAGCTTCTCATGGTGGCCTCCAGTCGTAGACTCAAAAGTTGCGCTTCGGAGTCCGTAATAAACACGGGAAATCTCATACCTGCTGTCTCCCCTACTCCATGGCCGTCGGCAGCTGCCCGACTAAGATCTTCAATCTTCTGCTGCAGATTGGCGATCCGGGAGCGAACGGCACTCAGTTCGGCCAGATTTTTAGCGTTCCATACGTCTTCTTTTAGCTCTGGACTAGGGTGTGCAACGGGCTGTTCCTCCGGTCGTGAAGGTATACGCGCACCACTTGAATGGCTCGAGGTGGCCTGTGGGCTTTCGGCTGCGGCACTCAACTTTTCCAGCTGCGAGATAAGCTGCTTATAATTACTCTGCAGCAATGTCAAATTTGCCGCGGCGCGGTTGTATAAGCTTATCTGGTGTACCACCCACACCAGAAGTAAAATTGCAGACACCGTGAAAAGCGCCACCCGTTTCGACACAAAGATGGGGACACCAGGGCGTCTTACGGCATATGAGTCACTTGACAGGGTCAGCAAAGAGTCTTCGCGCGAGTACAGCTCCGGGGAATCTTCATGGCTGTCATGCAAGTGGGATCGACTAGTCCCTTTCACACGCTTGTCCTTCTTGTTCCGTCTGCTTGGGGAAGAGCTTTCTCCCTCCACAATAGGAGCATCGGCTCCCATCGGATCAAATGCTATTCCACTTTTAATCTCATTGTTATAACGAGGAAGGCCTTCCGGTATTTCATCCTCCGGAGCCTGCGGTTTCGCAGGTCCTGAGTGTCCAGCGACCTCTAATCCTGGTCCTTCAAGATGCGACTGCTCGCCCACTCCGTTGAGCGTCTGCTCGCGGCCTTCATCATTATCGGCAGGATTTACATCAATCTGTGATAAAGCAACTTGGAATGCATGCGCTAGTAACACCAGGACGGTCAAGTGCTGATGTAAAGCCGCGCTAGGCTTCATTATAGCTTACAAGCAAATGGACGATAGCATGTAGCATGCCGGTAGCTTGCTTCGGAGTTTTTTTTCTAAAACACCGAGCCATGGCTGTGAGTGTGGCACACGAAGTTGCGCTCGCGTTTTCAAAAAAACCTGTCCGGGCAACCCAGCAATAAAAGGTCAGGGAGCCCCCAAACGCTCACAGGACAGTGAAAATTTAAAAGATAGCACTTCAGTGACTACTAGATGCTAGCGATGCAAGGAATCATCCTCTAGGAGAGCATCGAAGGTCAGTGCAAACGCGAAGCCATTCGCAAGCGATTGGGGCTGGCATGCGACCACAGCGCGACTCAGTAAAGAACAGCCCAGTTCTAGCGTGGAAACCCTCCCCTACGCAATTTTACATTGAAGGAGGAAAGCACACATGATACGAGCACTGATATGATGTGGCAGGTGCAGGCAGCTACGGCAGGAAGGCTGCTCTGCAGGCGCTGCTGCACGGTGCGGTTGGTGGGGACGCGTTGTCTCGACGATTTCGAAGAAAGAACCGACAGCCAAAACACTGTCAGACCCCTGAAACCTTTTTCCACACAAAAGGGGCTCAAAACGGACTGGGCCCAGTGGATACAGGCTGCTCGGTAAACAAACAAGAACATCTGGGACGCAGAATGCCGCCCAAGCAGGCCGCCGTGCAGCGAAGGAGGACTGTGGAATGAACAGCGGCAATGTATATACCCGCCACCAGCCCATGCTGCCCTGATACGAAATCATCAGAGATTGAGAGCAGCTATCGTTGCTTGGCAATGGTTATGAAGAGGGCTGGTTGGAGAGACGGTGCACACTAACGGGTGCTCAATAGCGCAGGCCCTAGAACTCAGGTTTGCTAACAGGCGGGAGAGCACAAATATTGTCAAAATTGTTGCAGGGAAAAGCTGCTCAAAATCGAACTTAGGTCCTGGCAGCGAGCTCCGAGGCTTCCACTTAAGATCGATGCTCTATGACGCAATTCTATGTACGCCATGCGTGACCCATAGCAGGGTCATGCAGAGAAAGTCATGGTACTTGTGCACAGCTGAACAGGCAAGAGGTATAGAATACCTCGAGTCAAAACGTCGCGGGATTTCTGAGGGTCTGGCACAGGAAAGGGCTGACTTGAGGAGGTGGAGCACTTCGGGTGTCAAAGAGCTATTTTTGATGGAAAGCGCCTATGGCGGGATCGCGATTCGCAGCCTTTAGATTAGAAGACCGAAGTGGGTGCCCATGGGGCCACAGCTGCAGGCTGTGGAGATTAGTGTGTTTACAAGCGTAAAAAAGAATTTGCTCTCCTCTAAAACCTTCATCTTATCAATGGTAAGCGTAGTAGATTTCTTAGGTCAGCAGGGTGAAGCGAAGTCTTTACCCCGGGGGCTCAGCAGCGCAGTAAGGGAAGACGGATCGATCGTGCATCATGTCTCCAAGGCTTTGCGACTGGTCCCATATTAAGACACTCGAATGAGGTTGCAGCGGAGAGACTGTCGTATTGGGAAACGACACCAAGGTGGAAATTCAAGGGTATACAAAATCATGATGAGCTGCCAGCAGGCTTGCCACCTGCTGGTGACCTAGCACTATGTACTAAGCTAATCAACGGGTTAGCATCAAGCCATATTCTGCGATGTCTGAAGCCCCCACAGCATGAAAAAGAGCTAGGGTAGCAGGCAAAATTATTTCTTGACACAGGGAGAATTGAGGAATCGGGTAGTGCTTTTTTCCAGCATATTTCTGTGTTGGTGCAGAAACGAAGATGTTGCATGCGTGTTTACGTTGAAGTCCCAGAAGGATTGTGTGCCAAAGAAGTCATCATTGTGCACCACAACTGCGCTGGTCTGTAGAGACACATGATGTCTGTCGAAATTGCTTGTCCAATGCTTGTGACACCCATGAATCCACTACTGATGTAAAACTTTAGAATGTCAGAAGAGGGAAGCACTATGACGTAGCCCGACGCCTGCTGCTCTTTGAAGCAAGGCAAAACTCTGTCGTCTGTGCATTCCGTCTCCGCTTCGGGCAAACCAAGTGGCCACGTCTGTCTGAGCAATGGTGTGACTCATACCATAGTGAAAAGCTCTGACGGTCCTTTTGATGGCCTGGGACGCCGTTCGCGGTAAAGGGGTATGCATTATCGTGGCCACATTGTCCGCAGGTCATTTCGCAAAACTCTCTTCAACCCAGCATTGTGCAAAGCCTTCCAGTTCCTGATCCGAGTTGTGCTTGTCTGACTGTGTACTCTTGTGCTGGACCGCCGGATATCAAGATCAAGATAGCATCTACGTTTTCTTCGACAGCCACAGCAAATATGCCCATTTCATCCCTTGCTCTAGCTCTGTGGCGGCGCACGAAGTCGCTTAATTATTCCTACTTCATGTCCGAAAGCATGACAGATACCCCTAGAGTGCCATAACGCTTAAACTTTCGAAGTCCATCAGTTGGCTCCTTCGTGCCTTTGCTTCTGGCCTGCGCTTTGACGACAACAT
Source organism: Cyclospora cayetanensis (assembly GCF_002999335.1). Classification (NCBI taxonomy): domain Eukaryota; phylum Apicomplexa; class Conoidasida; order Eucoccidiorida; family Eimeriidae; genus Cyclospora; species Cyclospora cayetanensis. The sequence continues at coordinate 8,986 of NW_020312140.1, read as the reverse complement.
GACTACTGCGAAGCACTGAAGCAGGTAGGCGGAGTGCATCAATCGTACTCCTCCGTAGTATTTGCGACTCTCTGCTCAGAGAAATCCAATTGCTCGGCTTGAGTCCCTTTCCTGTGCTGACTGGGTTTACGTTACGACAAATCAATACCCTGGTCTACCCGAAAGGTTTATTATAAACCGATTATATGCACCCGTATACCCGTTGCCCTCCCTCGTCCATTGTCTACATAAGAAGCAACTTCCCGATCCGGGCCTAAACCTGGTAATCCGGGGTCAGCAGCCATTCTTCGCAACGAAGGGAGTCAGAGAGCAGCTGGCTAATGCACGCAAACGTATATGCGAAGCTTAACAGACACAAGCACGAAGATACGATAACGAAGATACGATGGGCAGCGGTCAAACGTCTATTTCCAGTTTAAAGCTTTGGTTCTGGTGTATTGGCAGGCTTAGTTGCACCTGAGGTGACCACAGAAAGAAGCTTGTGGCCAGGTGGCTGGCCCTTTTGTGATTCTCTCGCCAGTCAGTGTTCTGGCTTTACTGATATCCCTGAAGTTTGTGGAGCTAGAGCAATACCGATCACGTTTTCTTGGAGAATTTCCAAGCTCCCGAGATTTCCAGTGCCTTTGTCACACACGCGGGGGACCCATGTAGAGGCGGACGATTCACAGAAGTCGCTTAGGTGCTGGGTTCTAGGACTCTTGAGCGCCAAGGACGCACTACACAAAAGTCGCTTCGGTTGAGATATATATAGAGATGTGTACCCAAATACTTGACGAAATGCGGGTTTCGCTGCCTGTGGGATAATTTTTGTGTATCTGTTTGCTTAGTTGCTGTGGACAATATTTTCTGCAGTCCTTGACATTTGTCCCTCCCGGGCACATAGTTTGCCTGGGATTCTTATCTGCATCTATAAGTAATGCTTAAAATTTCCAGGTATTATTATAAAGGTGTACTGTTTACTCTGATCCGTCCGCAGGCGCTCTCAGGTGTGCTGTCTGTACTTTCTTCCTCGTGCCTCTTTCGAGTTGGAGTCGACTATGCTTTATGGATGCTACGAGGCGCGGATCCACTGCTTTTGTGTGCATTTGGCTTCAATTTGCAAATCCCACTTGCTTTCGGGTCACTTACGGCGAAAGGCCCACATATTCCAGCGCTTTGAACAGCCAGCGGTCGCGCCACAACGATACTGTTGGTATGATACCTCGTTCGTTGCTGGCTAGCGTAGTTCTCCTTCATACCGTCGATTCCTCTTTTTGCCCTTATTGCATGCATTTACTATTCTAAATTTTTTATTTTTCCAGTTTCTTCTACATGGGGAATGACGTTAGGGTAACTTTCCCTGCACTGCATGCAGTTAATTGCAATGCATTGGTACGGAGCACTCGGGCGTGTTTTTCGAAATGCCGGGAAAGGGGTGAAGAAGGAATATTAGCCGGAAAAACTACACTTAGGTACTCTTTTGTACACCAGTTATATCTAGATAATAATGGGTGACCAATTGATTAATTGATTACCAATTCACATACCTTATTGATTGTACCTAATTGTCACATCGACACTAGAAGATGCAATATTGTGTGCACGTGAGGTATATTTTATGTGCAACTAGCTGTGACTTGTCGGAACGCGTAGAGGGTGCAGATACACACATGCAACCTAGCTGCCCCCCTTCCCTCATGGCGGGAACTCCGGGAGGCGTCGGCAGGGAAATGTGGATGTTCTTAGAGGAAGCACTCAGCGGTGTTTTCAAGTCTGTAGGGAGTCTGGATTTATATGTCTCCCAACGTTGACATAGGTGGAGCGCTACAGTTGTACTGCACACAGGCGGAAGTAAATGCTACTAGCTCTGACAGAACAGCTTCAGGCCATATACCTAATTCGGTGATTCCTGGGTGCGTCGTCTTCGTAGAGGACAACTACTGGACTTCACTAAATGTCCTCCCTACAGACCCTGCCAATAATAGGCGGCTGGAGCTTATGATACAAATGGCAGAAATCATCGCATCCTCTAGAGTTGGTGGACAGTGGAGAGTTATAGTGGACCGTTCAGCTTGTGTGTACAAGCAATAGCTATGTCTGTTTACTCCAAAGTAGGGACGACAACGTCCATAAAATTGGCTTCACATGGTACTATTCTGCAGGATTTCGCTTGCTGGGGTGAGAAATTTAAGCTGGAAAGTCACGCAGGGCGCTAAATCTATATTAACAAACTCCTGCAAATTATTTTGTAACCTATCCTACATGCATCCCTCAAATCTGTTCATGCGTGCGAATGTTTCCTTGTCCTAAAGGGTATTGACCATGTGGCTAACATCGTTGACCTGCTTTTTGTCTTCCTATCCATAAACGTTGCCCAAATACACCTCGTGCTTGCTGAATGATTACCACCAGGAGTCAAATGTGCATTCTTTCGCGCAGGTAAAGGTAACAGATATACAGCAATCATGCGTAGCACATACCAACGTTTCTTGGATATTGCCTTTAAAGCTCGCGTGGGCCCTCGGTTATGCGCGCCCACACACTCCTTCCTGAGACAGTGGCGGTGCTGTAAATACCAAGGTGGAAACTGACCTAGATGCCCACCAAACAGGCATGCTACACAGTCCTAATGCCTCAAGCGTATATAAGCAAGTGGACATGCGAACCAGCATTGCTACATAAAACGATTAGATAAGGTGAGTCCAAACTATAATATGGCACCTCATGCCACTTTAACGAACCATGCAAGAATGCCGTTGCAAAATGCCTGCAGAAGAAAGCATCTGGCTCCAGGACAGCCCCGACTGTTTGCCAAATATGCAGTCCTACATGAATGTAACAGCAGTATACTGCATCACGCATGAGGCAATTGCAAAAGCACCCGTGGGAGGACACGCGACAATGTGCAGTTGGCTTTGTAAAGTATCCCACAATGAGATAGACAACTAAACTCAGATGGACTTTAAGCTGAGATTAGAAGACTATATGCCAGCCACTTGGTAATTTAAAAAGCCAAGAGGCTGCCTGAGATCATCATTCCAGAGCCAGCATGGACTTGGCTGACGCCCAGTAATGCGCAAATGACTACCTCAGCAACCCACAGAGATGGCAAATCTATTGAGCCAACGCGGCGTCGCAAATACAGCCAAAAGACGTCATCCGCTTCCTGAAATGTGCTTTGCCAAGGGAACTTTATACTTGGATGGCAAAAGCAATTCCTACGGCTGTTAAAGCACTTGTACACTGTGAAAAGGACCAGCAAAATTTCGACGGATGCGGCTAGCAGCCATGATGCTGGCGCTGCAGCACTACCCGTCAAGCCAAAGCAGCTGCTGTTCCACGAACCGCTGAAATACCCCGATAATTGGTGCTGAAGTACAAGGTTGCGAAGAGGCTGAGGATGCGACAAGTGGTGTTTAACTTTGGATAATACTGCGTGGTAATACGCGCTGGAGGATCCCTCGGAAGCCCATTGGCGGTGTCAAACAATCTTCCGCCTCTTGACAATGCTCTTGGTCGCCCTTATGATCGAAGCCACCGTGGGCAGAATGAAGGGGAGCATCAAGGGCATGTGAATTGCCAGGTTAAAATGCAACGAGAAAAAAGGTGCAGGCTCCAAACTGCCATCGGTCAAGAGCTGCAAGCATCGCTCCAAAAGAATACGCATATAAGGCCTCAAGCGTATAAATAAGTGTCTTCACCTTGCACGTTTAGGTAAAACGTTTATACCTTTGCACACGCAAAAATGCGGGGCATCGGAACGTATTCAACATCGAAAAGTCTTGATTACTGCCTTCAGCATCTGACGTACCTCACTGGAATCCCTCAGTGCTGATCGGGCGAGAAGCAGCGCCAGCTGTCTGTAAGCCGTGGCCTCATCTAATTGGTAGCCTGTTGATGCACCAGTGCACCCATCAAAGACACTGTCGGCGGTGCATATAGTATCCGCATTGCTCCGCTGCAAAAGCTCTAACGCTGCTGCTGGCAAGCCAGCACACTGCCGCAGCCGCAAGGCCTCCACACTGCATTCGAGCTGATCCAGGACGTGCTGCGGCGCTCGCATGCACGTACATACATGCATATACACACACATACACATACACACATGCGCACCATTATCGCATTTTGCCTAATACCTCGGTACGCCGTGGGAACCCTTCGATAAGCCAGAAATGGCATTACCGCATGCGGCATCCTAACTATCGCGGGGCCTCCCCCTATAAATGCGTTAAGAGTGCTCTTCTCTTCACTTGTGGTTTGCTGATGAACGCCTCCCGCGAGACGCACAAAGGTCCAACCGCACAGAGGCCTACCTTGATAGCTCGTCCAACGTGCTCGGGGATGCGCATATCTGTGTGCAGTGAGGTGATGCTGTAAAGCGCGCGAACATTTTCTGCTGCCTGTTTAATCATTGCAAAATGCATATCGGCCGCAAGACCGCCCAGCTCCCAGTCCGTAATCCCCCGAGGGCTGGGGTGTAAATACACGAAAGCCTTACGGTCACTGCTGGCGCCGCTATGTACGAGCAGTGCCTTAGCCAGCTTTAAAGAAGATTCTTCCACAGCGCCTGCAGTACGCGAACCGGCTAGCTGGTCTGGACCAAAGACGGCCTTGGAGGCGTCCACGGCCTGTAGGCGCCACTGGCAGCGTTGATCTTCACACTGCTTGCCGCAGACAGCATGCTGCCCCTCCGAGCGCATGGCGCAAGAAGCAGCAGCCTCAGCAGCACCAGGCAGCCGTCTGTCTGTAAGAAAGCTTTCGGGTTGCAGGCCCAACAGAGAGCGCAGCTGTGCAATCCATGCGGCGCTTAGCGCCGCAGCCTCATGCCTGTCCAGCGGCTGAGGAGACGCAGCAGCACTGGTTCCGTCCTTCTGAAACTCGCCAGTTTGACTGGCAGGAGCTCCGAACGTCAGAAACCCCCAAAAGGGCACAGCAAGCGTAAATTCCTGCGGCGGGAGACTCAAAAGCTGCCCTGATGGCTTGTACATGCCCAGATTCACGATTTTTGAGGACGGAGAGGGGGTCTGGTCGGCCTCCCACTGTTCCTGGATGTTGAGAAGCCGTCGTTGAGTCTCCTCTAACACGGCTTCCTCTGCTCTGCCTGCCTTCTTCCCAGCTTCCTGTGAACTACCTGAGAGCAGCTGGCTAAGGCGAGCCCAGTCCAGCTCCTGCAGGCCGCTGTGAGGGACCACCTGCGGCACACGGCATTGCGCGCAACGCAATCCCTTTTCAAGCTGCACGAGGTTCTGGGGTACGCAGCAAACCCCTTTCGACTGAGGCACGTACGGCTACAAATCGCTCGAAGCATGCGCTTGCACGAGAGAGCCCGTTCTTTTTCATCCCTAGCAAGAGTACCTGCGAAGCGAAGGAGAGGTCCACCAGCGAGCTCAGCGCCTCCAAGAAGCCGCGAAGCGAAGTTCTTAGGATTCTCGAGACATCCCATTCCAAACGACCTGCTGCCTCGCGGGTTGGAGCGCCGACGGGGGCGAAGGCTTGCGGTGGAGGATGCAGCAGCCTTTGGCCTTTTGCAGCTCTCGAGTTGTCGGAGGCGGAAGGGGCCGTTGGGGTGAAGACACCGTCGCCAAGCAGCCACAAGCGAACTCGCCAGCTCCCCACGGCCGGAAAGCTCACAGCTGCAGGGGAAAGAATCCAACGCCCTAAGGCTTGGATAACTGCCTCGGCTGCAGTTTTCTGGGTTGCAGCGTCCACGGATGAGTTGCCCGTACGCGGCACAAGCAACACAAGGGAAGAATCAGAGCCAATGTGGAGAATAGGCAGGCCTTCAGATAGCCCTTCGGCGGAAGACACGAGGAGTCGCAGTGTCTGGAGCGCGGGAGGTTCAACTTTGGTCTCTGGCAAGGCGGCAGACACTCGCTCAACGGCTACTGCGTAGGCTGCAGCCGCTGTTTCAAGATCTGATGCAGAAGAGAGGGGAGGACACGCATCCGTCTGCTCCAATCCGGCGTTCAAATAAACGTTCAGAAGCGCGTTTGAGCTGCCTGAACCCGAAGGCAGTACCTCTACGCCTGCGGCTGCCAGCACAGAGGCCACAGCCATTGAGGCGCAGTGAGCGGGGGGCCCATTCGCGGTTGGAATCTCTGCATCGCCCATGGATGCCAGAGTTCTGAAGACGTCTCGAGCAGCAGACTGGGCTTCTATACAGAGGGGCACGATGCGGAGGGCCACAGTCCACTGCAGCAGCTCCTCGGGAGGTGTTGACGGCGCTCCGCAGGCTCCAAAGAGCGTGTCTGTAGCCGAGGAAGTCGCCGAACGCTGCTTCCAACGCCATCTCTGTCTCAAGATACTCCTTGAGACGATGCAAGACCCCCAAGAAAGCCCGGAAGAGGGGTTCTCCTGCCCTTCTTGCTCATTGGGGGCGAGCTCTTCAACGTCGAAATCTGACCGCGGGAGCGACAGACTTAGAACTCGCGAGAAGCTGCAAGGATCTGGGAGAGTGTGTCTTTCGACTTGCACTTCTCGCCACCACAACAAGGTCAAGAGAGCATTGACGACCACAAAAAAGCCTAGGGCCAGAGGCCGCACCGGGGCACTCTGGAACATCCTCTTTCAGCACAACGCCCGCTTCATGAGACTATCCAGACTAGTCGCGTGATACTCTTTGGAGGTAGAAATCAGCTTTGGGCGCGACAGCAGTGGACGTCTGCCCGCGGATAAAGTATAGCGTCTCGCCACTCAGCGCATGCGCAGGACCGTCGCACCCCGAAACGCCGGATTCAGCGATGAAACGCTCTCCTCGCTGGCTGCTTCCAGATGTCCATGCGTCTTTTAACACGCGGAGGGAAAGAAGACAGCACATATGTGCCATGCATTGAGGTGCAGACTGCAAAAAGCGCTGCCCGGCCGCCGACCGGCGGCTCTTCTAGTGTGGATGCCTCTGCCTGCGTCTGTAGTCGACGGCCTGACTTGGACGGCTCCAAGCATTTCCCCCCCCCCCCCATTCCTCTCAAATAATGGGTGATTATCGTTGCAAGTACTGCTCTAGCTGCGCTGTACGAAGCGCCGGACTCTACTTTCCATTCCAGGCAACTGTGACTATAACTGCCATGGGCCTGCGGCCCCAGCATGCCAGGTAAATTGCATTAATACAATACGCCCAAGCAGTCCTACCGCGTTTGCAGTGCAAGGGAGTGCCTTGCAGTCACAAAAGGCTGGTCCTTAGTATGCTCACTCATTCTACACCACTCTGTGACCCCACGGGGTCTCGCTTCAGGAGCAGCTCTGCATCCATCTGGTTGAAACTTCAGCGTAGGTGCTTTAGACAGAGGAGACCAGATGTAATCCAAAAGGAGCTAGACTTGTTTGTTCCTTGTACCTCATCGAGGGATGGTAGGGACGATTCCCAGCTCAGACACCGCACGCTGCCTAGCATTCAAAAAAGAGGGAAAGGAGCCACGACTATGAACCCAGTAAACTGCAAAAGGTTGTGCAATACTTCGCGCGATGTATCAGGAGAGGGGCTTGTATCCCTCTCAACGAGGACTTTGGAACACGCAGAGTTGGTCGCAATTGTCAAAACACACCGAGTCCCTTCCACGCGGCCAACAGAATGCAAGCCAACCAATTGTATGAATACATGCACACATAGTAGATCCCCTCAATGGGTGCAGGCCGACTTTGAGACTTTGTGCGCTTCAAGCGTTGATCAGCCGGCAACGTCCCACAGAAGTTCCCCCCGATCCGGTAGCTCATATGGACCTTGCCGATCAGTAGATTACACCTTCAACAATGGGACCTGCCATACATCTGACCATGTGCATTCACGTGCAGCTGAAGTTAATCAGCGCCCTTCGATTGCCGGTTATGCAATGCCGAGGGCGTCAGAAATCGATGAGAAACGGTCTTTACCACGCCAACCTAATGCGCCGAACATGGCTAGCGCGATTCACCACTCAGATGCTGCCACCAGTTGCAACAACTCTGTGAAAAGTCATAAGACGCTACTAAATTCGCCTGAAAGATTTTCTCAAAATGTAGCAGCACAGGTTGAGGGCCATCCACACGCAAGAGCCCCAAAGTTGAGCTTATTGTCCGCGCATAGCATTCAGGACCACCCTGAGCTTCAAGCAAACAATGATGCCAGTGGGCGTAAGCGACTAGACAAACAGAACGGAAACAAACAGGCAAATCCTACAAACTTACAACAACAAACCGGGTCGAGTGATATTTCAAAGAGTAGTCCAAGGCAGATGGGTTCTCTCCTATCAAGATCACCAGGCATATCCAATGCACAGGGAGGAGAAAACTATGCTCAACAAGCTGGACAACTTGAGGCTTCGACGCAAAAGCCAAATGCATGTGAAACACCGGTTCTCCATACCGTGACCAATACTCTTAATTGCATGGTAGCTGACAAACGACCCTGTAAAACGTCCCTGAGCAACACCGCAGAGAAAGACAAACCCAAAGACCCCAATAAAAAAAAGTACGACACATATATACACACAACGACCAACATATTCCTAGCAAACGAAGTACACGGTCGACCAAATCCAGCTGCCCTCACAAAAGACCAATCAGGGAGCATGACAGAACAAAACGACTCACTCCAAAGTACAGGCACTCCAGAAAAGCAAAAACACAGTCACCGCTCTCTCGACTACGACCACCCCAGCAGCGTGCCAAGACGCTCATCAGCAGGAAGCCACAGCCTTCCCCTGTTCATAGCTCGCTCCCACCAACAGCCCTCACAACACACGGACTATGATGCTGCAGACGAGCGGCCGTCTAGAGAGGACGACTTGCAGCATTCCGCATTTGCTTCTCGCCGACAGGTCAGGCAGTCCTTTGTTACCGATCCTCGCCAGCGCGTCCTCTTCACAAGAACCAACTCGGCAGAAAAGCAAAAACACAGTCACCGCTCTCTCGACTACGACCACCACAGCAGCGTGCCAAGACGCTCATCAGCAGGAAGCCACAGCCTTCCCCTGTTCATAGCTCGCTCCCACCAACAGCCCTCACAACACATGGGCTATGGTTCTGCAGACGA